>NW_007737854.1:6096-29094 GCF_000696425.1 Galeopterus variegatus | reverse complement strand
ACGAGTCAGGCAGAGATAAAGAAATTCCACATGTTCTCACTCATTGGTGGGAGCTAAAAAACAAACAAATGAATTCACCCACATACACACACAAAAAAAAACCAGGGGGGGGGGGGGAAGAAGATATAACAACTATACTTCTATGAAGTTGTTACAACAAGCAAACGGAAAGGACATTCTTGTGGGGGAGGGGAGAGAGGGAGTAGGGAGGGAGGTGTCGGTGATGGGCCATAATAATCATATACAGTGTATATTAACAAAATAAAAATTTAACGAAAAAAAAAAAGCAGCTTTCTCACTCTACTTCAGCTTTTTTATTTTTTTGAGAGTAAAGAAAGCTTTGAAATAAAAAAGTTAAGTGTTTATAGTTTGAATACTCTCTCTGCCATTTTCTAGTCGTATGCCTTGAGCAAATTACTTAGTCTCAGCTTCCTTATCCATAAAATGAAAGAGAAGAATACTACCTTCCTAAAAATGCTGTCGCTCTGCTTGGAATATTCTTCTCACTGATAATTACAAGAGTAGTTCCCTCACATCCTTCAGGATTTTGTTCAAATGTTACCTTCTAAATGAGGATTTTCTAGATTATCCCACTTAAAATCACACACTCACAAGCACTTCCAAACCCTCTTTCTCTCTTTATTCTTCTCCTTAGCACTCACACTATGTATTTTATTTATTTGTTTGTCTTCTGTCTCTCCATTCTCCCCACCTTCAAATATGAACACTAGGGATTTCATCTATTTGTTCCCTGCCATATCTTCAGCACTAGATTATGTCTAGCACATGGTCTCAGTAAATATCTGCTGATTGAATTAATTAATTAAATGAGATAGAGAAGTACTTAATACAGTGTCTAGCATAGTATTAACTATTGATATAAATTATTTATAATAATTGTAAATATTATATTATTTCACTGAGTGAGATACTTGTAGAAATAAAATATTTCTATAGAGGTCTATCAATAGCAAAATGAAGAAAAATAAATGTCTATGTATATATTCTGAAGCAACAACTTCAAAAACAAAGTTGTACAGTTTCCATTAGATAAAACTAGTTCTATAAATATTCCCATTAATTTATTATTCATTCTTTCATTTATTCAGAGTATATCATGCCTACTCTGTGTACAGCAAAATATCTTTTTTCTCTAGCTAAGAATTTGTTGAAGTAGCATTCTTTGATCTCTACGTGGCTTATATAAAACAGAAATTCTATTTTGACCTCATTTTCTCTTCTGATTGTCTACAAGATGGATCAGCAATCTGTTAAAAGAATGCATCGAGCTACTTCATTTTCTGGGGAGAGGAAGTGCTGATCACTTACAAGTTACTGACATGTGAGAAGAATTGAAATAATGAAGGACAGGAGAGAAGGATTCCAATAATTTAAGCTGCACAAGGGATCTTTTCCGTTTGTGGACAGAAGAATCCCCTGGACTTAGACTAGTACCTTGCATATGGTGAACATTCAATAATTTCTTAATGAATGGCTGAATGCAGAGTGGTGCATGCCTGCCGACTCTTCTGAAAGCTGTTATCAACCCTTTACAGCTAGGAGAAAGACTTGTGTTACTATCAATCAATCCACTTGAGCTATAGTTTTAGTATGCATCCATATGTTACCAACTCCTGGTCTTTGCTGCACTGAACTCACTGGATAAGCAAGTATACATCCCAAAATATCACACTGGCAGGGGCTCCAGAATCTTGGTGTGGCAGAAAATGAATAGGCTTGCAGTTAGGCAGACCTGGATTTGAATCCTGGCTCTACGCACTTATTTGACCACCAGCAAAACTTTGAACTTCTCAGAGCCTCAATTGCTTCCTCTGTAAATTGGGTATTATAATACCTAACTCAAAGGGCTGTAGGTATTAAATAATGTTCTGAACACTGACTTAAATTTAATGGGGTAGACCTCATTGGGTTCTTTGCCATTGCTTCAGAAAAAAGATTCATCTCTATGGACATGACCTCAGGAGAGAGTAATGACAGCACGAAATTGAGAGTAATAGGTGTTATTATTACAAATATTGTTTGAACGATGTATTCAGAAAAATTTAACTTAGGTGTTATCTTAAAATGTATGCCTGCTTTTTTCAGTTAAAATTACAATGTGTTATTTTCTGACATTTATTTAAAGAAGTTTGTCCATTCCTGACAATAGCAGTTTGAAAAAATAACTTTAACTCATCTTAAAATGTATGAGAATCTTAAAATTAACCTAAATTGGGGGGGGGGAGACAGTTTCTAAAATAAGTGAACATATATTTACTTATTTGTTAATATAAACTGTATATTTCTGTATGAACACACAATAGATCCGAAAGTGTCAAACAATAATATAGGTCATGTCTGGATATGTGGCCTATCGGATATAATCTGGTTAATGAGTCAAACCAGGTTCTCAGACAGCAAATGTACATGAAACAAAACTTCCAGGCTTTGATTTAAATCCCTTCAAATGGGAATCTGGGTCTCCGTACCTGCCTGTGAAAGATAACAATAATGCACATGAATATTTTCTGTGTAGAGCCTGAATATGAATGACAAAGGAGGAAATTCAAGAACAGGAATGCTCATGGGTGATGATTCCAAACCGCATGATTCAGTTCACACTTGGAACAGCCTGGGAAACCAGGCTAGCTGTCATCCACATCTTAGAGGAGAGTAAAGATCCCTCTTTCACACAAAAAAGAAAAGTGATATCTACTGATTATTCAGAGAACTACAGAAGTACTGAATCTTATCTTTTTTTGAAGGTCTTTGAAATAATTTAAGTGAAATAACTTAATCCAAATTTTTGTCATAGAAGGAATACAACATTTTAAGAGAAAAAAATTATACTTGGATAGTTGACTATTCCTGAACTATGTACATGCATTCACACAGATAATATCTATTAAGCCTCACAACAACCTTTTGAAAAAAGTATTACTACACTCAGTTTACAGTTGAGGCAACTGAGGTACAGAGATATCTAAGTAGAAGGAAAAATCAGCATTAACACTCACTTGTGTCTTTTTCCATATCATACTTCCATTTACATTATGCATTATTCTAGGACCATTATATTCCTTCCCCCCACCAAAAATAACAATGAATTATTGCTGAGGATGGTGTTACTTTTAAGTGCTGGTTTAATCAATTTAAAATAGTTTTCTAATACCTCAAGAGGAATGTCTCCATGAGATAAAAATTTAAAGAAAACAACTAGAAGAAAACTGTTAAGAATTTCTATAAAGCAGCCACTGTCATCCAGTAAGTTCCAGGCTGAATGATGTTTTTGGAACCTGCTTGAATAATGTCCAACAAAACTAGACACTTGACATACGGTTAGAAAACCAAAGCAGGGTTGAGTATGTTCTTTGGATTAGAAAAAATTAGAGTTTTCCAATACAATAAGAAAAAAACCAGCATTCCAAATTGCTGGAATTTCTCCTTAACCCCCAATTTGCCACCTGGTTTTGGTTTATTCAAAGCAAGGGACCTTAACAAGGGGATTTTTCTCTCAGTAATTGGTCCTACCCTTTCTACTTTGGAGATACTTAGTAACAACAGCCAAAAGTCCAGCTTTATCTCTGAACGAGTTCCATCGTGTCATAATTCCCCAAAGTTTGTCATCTTGCAATATCTTCTTCTATACAGTTTAGGTAATTGATCAGCACAGGCTAAATGATGAAATAATTTTTTACTAGTTATATGCAAATGTGAGTTAATATAGCATAATTATTATGAACAATGTCTCAGGCTTTAGTTCCTTTCCCACCATTCCCTAGTTGTATAAACTTCAGTAAGTCACTTGGCATTTCTGAGCCCTGGTTTTCTCATCTGTAAATGAGGGATATTAATATCATCTACCAATTGTTACAAATATTAAAAAAGGTAATATATAAGGGGTCGTCAAAAAGTTAATGGTAAGATTTATATTATCTTTTAATTCAATTTTTCCACAAACTTTTTGAAGTACTCTGGTCTATAATAAGGCTTAAGCATGATGTCTGCAATGCAGTAAGTACAAGGTAATGTCAACCATCATGGTGATCATGGTGTTTAAATTAGGACAAGAAACAGATGTTACATTAAAAAAGAAAGATGGAAAATGTAAAAAAATATAAATATGTGAGTCTCCTAATCACCTTAATCTGTCTCATTTTATAAACATACTGTAAACTCCTTGAGGGTATATGTCACTTCTTATTTGACTTTCCAATATCCAACGCAATGTCTGGAACCTGGTAGGCACTCATTAAATTTTGCGTGAATGAATGAATTCTCATAGATTCTTTCTAATTCACTCTGTCAGTGCTTTGCAGTTCACAGAATAAGAACAAAGCCTCTATGAATTCTCGCCTTTGGAAGATGGAGAGTCCATATGAGGAAGGAGGTAGGAAAGGGAGAAAGTGGTTGAATCAGGGTTCCATGGCAAAATCTTGCTATAGATCCAAAATTCAAAATGTGCTCTGTTACTGTGTGTCCTTCTTGTTCTGAAATCTCATTTAATGTGCAGTTTCTGAGACAGTTTCACAGTCCATTTTATTTGAAAAATGATTATGGATTCTAACCCTATGGTAGATCAGTCATCAAAAAACTGGGTGAAATTTCCCTTTGAAACCTACCTACCAAGCATGAAAAGAATTGCTGAGTTCTCCTAGAGAAGTCAATGTTAATATACTTTTTAACCACTGCTTATAACATGCTCAATTCAAAATACAGTGAAGCAATACAAACAAATGTACATGACTTAAACACAAAACAAATGCTGATTTCATTGCCCATTGCACCATGTAGTATTACATTATGCTCACTACAAGACTGAAGTACCAGTCATGTCTAACTACACATGGTTCAAACCAAGATATCTATTCATGACATGATGATAATTCTGCACCACAATGATCATACAAGATAGCGTTTCAGAAGGTGACCAGACAGTGATGCTTTCTTTGGAGGAAAATTTCATAATATGAGTGACATTAAGCAACTGACAGATACTTCTAATTAGAAGGCTTATTCAACACATCCCACAACTATTGCTCTGCCCTGTGAACTTTCATAACCTTACTGTGTTATGGATGCCATGGATCTTGTAACTGATGACTGTTTAGAAGTTAATGTATAGCCTCTCTCTCAGAAAGTATAGGTATACTAGTATCTGAACTACTCTAACTACTTTATATATGTGGATACATTTAATCTTCATTTTTCATTCCCTATTGTAACATTCCTTTCAGTATACAAATTCACAGAGAGCATTATACAAAGTTCTAAGTACAGTGTCTGAAACCCAGTTAACCATAAAGTAGGTACCATTGTTATCCCCTTTTATAGATGAGGGAACTGAGAGAGAGAAGATGAAAAAAATTCCCCACGACTTCCCAGCTGGTAATAGGCAGAGTTGTTCTGGGTTCTTAACTATTATACTATATTGGCTCTTAATTTCATAACATACATTTCAGGGGACAGGAGGAACAGGGGGGTTGGTGGTCTTTTTTATCCAGGAAATTCTAGATAGATTCCTAATTTTATTTTATTTTCACTAGTATTTATTATTTACTTCTAATTAATATTATCTTGGTGAAATTAAATATATCTTTATGAAGAACTTGTAGGGTTTAAATGGGCTTTCTTAGTATAACAATGTTGTGGTAGCTGTGATATTTTAAAATATAAAAAGGTCCAGACCCCTTTGAGATATAGCAATTGAATAGATTTCCTTGACAATAACAAGAAAATACTTATAATGAAAATAATTGCCTATTAGTTGCTAAATTTTATATGTCCAAGTTTCTGTCCCATCAGTTTATCTGATTCACTGTCACTAATGCAATACACCAAGCATGGCACTTGACTCAGCCTTATTTTACTCATCTAAAAAATACAAAAAAAGGTGTTTCAATTTTATGGAGTTGTTGTGAGGATTAAATAAGACATCAGAGAGTTTTAAGCCAGGGAGTGACGCAATCAGCTTTGTATTTTAGATCACTGCAGGCTTCCACATAGAAAATGTATTAGAGAAGGATTATAAAGAAAACAAAGAATCAGATTCAGAGATAAGTGGTCTCAGTGAAAGGTGATGTTGATTTGCAGTAGAGCGGCAGCAATTAAGTTGGGGAGAAATGAATGGATATTGAGATTTGAAATCAATAACATTTAGTGATAAATTCGCGGAGTGGGTTAAGGATGGGGAACAGAAAGGAAAAACTCTGTTTCTGACATAAGCATCTGAGTAAATGGAGGTACCATTCTCTAACACGGGCAAGACTGAAGGAAGAGCAGGTCTATATGGACAGGCAAAGAGGGAGAGTCAGACTAACAATTCATTTAGGGACACGTTAGGCTGGAGACAACCATGGGGTGATGTCAAGTAAGCAAATGGACAAATGAGTTTGAAAATCAAAAGTTATGTATCTCAACTAGATACACATGTTTGAGAACTGTTGGCACATTAGGAGCACTGAAAGCCATGAAGATAAATGAGATTTCCTAAAAAAGGAATAGGTTGAAAAGAGAATGTAGGACAAACCCCTGTGAACCTCAAACTTTGTTGTTCTAAATTGCTAATATTTATTCAGAATTTACTTTGCCTTAGGTATCATGATGAGTGGTTTACATAGATTACCTGAATTAATCCATACAATAATCTGATGTTTTGTTTAGTGGAAATTTAGGCTTAAATTGGTTAAATAATCTGCTTGAGGTCACATAGCTAGTAAGTGGAAGAGCAGGACTTTACCCTGACAAATGAGAGCAAATAGTCTAATAGAGGAGTAGCTGACAAAGGATTAAATTAAATACGGCATGTTAATCTCTAAGAAGAGTGCTTGGCACACGAAGGATACTTAGAAGTGGTAGCTATTGTTATTGTTTAAAAAAAATCAAGTGGGGAGTACGTAAAGTCAATAGATTGCCCATACTCTTATAAGAAATCTATCATGTACTACATATTTAAATACCTCTCTGTACATAAAGGTTTTACCACTCCAATTAGATTGCTAGTTTAAAGATATACTCAAAGTCAATTAAAATGCATATGCTTCAAATAAAAATGTGGTAAGGTATTTACTGAAGACATTTTAGAAAATAAAGGGAGAAAATTACCAATCAGCACCCCACTGAAAAATCACAGTTTGTATCTACCCTTGATATTCAGGACATTTCCTTTCTGTTTTTTATATGTAGAACTTTTGGGTAGAATAATTGGAAACATTTCAGACATATAATTTTATATTTTCTTTTAAAAACCTGACATTACATCATAAGCCTTTTGCTATTTTATTAGTCTTTATAACAACATAATGAATTCCATATCTACAGTAATAGATTTCTCTATTTTATTCTCTTCTTATTGAACATTTAGGTTATTTACAATTGTAGAGCATTATACAAAATTCTGTTATAAATAACTTTATTCCCCATCCCCTTGCATTTAAAATTATTTACTGAAGAGAAAGTTCCAAAACTGAAATTCTAGGCTAAATACTTCCAAATTATACCAGAATCTTGATGTACCAAGTTTTATACTGAGTTTATTTTTATTTCCCGTAGTGCCTAACATAGTGCTGCATACAGAGTTGGTACTTTATAAATGCATATTATTTAAATGACTAATAAAATAGATGGAAAAGCTTCATCAAACCATTACTGTCACACTTGTTTAACCTATAAGTCTATTAAATAAAATCCACCAGGAATGGGCCGGCCCGTGGCTCACTCAGGAGAGTGCGGTGCTGATAACACCAAGGCCCAGGGTTCGGATCCCATATAGGGATGGCCGGTTCGTTCACTGGCTGAGCGTGGTGCTGACAACACCAAGTCAAGGGTTAAGATCCCCTTACCAGTCATCTTTAAAAAAAAAAAAAAAATCCACCAGGAAGCCAACATTATAGATATATTACAACAGAAGATCAACAATTAAATACTTCAAAATGAACTATACACATTCAAAATGCTGTTGTTTAGATGTACTGTTCTCTAACCTCCAGTTACAGACTTTAGCATGACAAAAAATGTAAGGATTTCTTTATAATTCTTTATAAAACATAAGAAATGACAGAGAGAACTGAGCCACTCTTAATGAAATACTTTAAAATAAATTTTTAAATCTAATCTTAGAAGGTCTGTTTTTAAAAGAAAATCACATGTAAAGTGCTGTTTCCACATATTCAATTCTGCTAAATACTGTGCTGCAATCTTTTTCCCCCAAACACCCAACCTCTGCAGCGAGTTCTTCACTTTCATGCACAAACCATAATCTCAAATTCGAATTCTGTAATCTCAAATTCAAAGTTCAATAAGGCAGTTATATATTCAGAATCATCTTAATGAACATATTACAGGCATTATACTAGGAAATACACTAAACTATTTGCAAGTTCCTAAATGTTCCCTGCTCTTATTCCTCTGGACCTCTATAAACATGCTGCTACCCTGCCTCATTCCTCTTATTTAACTGGGTAACTCTCACTTTTCTTTTATTTCAATTTTCCATTAAATATAACCTGTACTACTCAAAGCTGCCTCTTATAACCTAAGAATGTGTTAGATGCCCCTCATGTTGTGTTACTATAATCTTGTGCTTATTCCTTATGATACTGTATCATAATTGCCTGTTAACTTTTGTGTCTCCTCCACTAAACCATAACTGTCTAAAAATTAAGAGGATTCACATTATCCTTATAATATACACTCTACTGAGTCTGTTGTCTTAATAAATGTTAACTATCTTGAGACTAACTAGTTTATATGGCACAATTATTATTAGTTCTATAGTACCCTGTACATTATATTTATTTCTCTGATTAAATTGAAAGCTCCTTGGGGTCAGTCAAGGTTCTCATCTTAACCTTTCTCTTAACCTCCAGTGTGCTATGATAGAATATTCATTAATTAATTGTTGATGAGTGATTACATGGGATACAATCGCAATTCTAAGATAACTACCACCGGAGCCCAGTTCACGGGCGACCTAAAACTGCTGTTCAAACTTTTATCTATGAGCCAGGGATTTGACAGCAAGGTAATTTGTATAACCCATCAGAAAAGCAATTTCTTAACATTTTCCAAGGACCAAAAAAAATTCATATTTAAGAATCTCATTTCTCAGAATGTCTCCTAAAAAATAATCTAAAATTCACAGACTACTATAAAGGTATTTCAAAAAATTTGTGGAAAAATAGAATTAAAAGATAATACAAATCTTTCCATGAACTTCTTGAAGACCTTTCATATTTTCATGATGTTTATAACAGTTTCATTCTATTTTTTAAAATAGATGAAGCTTAACCAAATGGTTAATAACTTTTTCCCTTGTAAGATTTTTCTTCCTATGGCAGGATCAAAATCGATATAACTCGTGGCCTTTCTCTGTGCATTAACTCATTATACCGTGGATGATGGGGACATAGGGTGACTTACCTGATTCTGTTTTTGCAAAAAGTAAACCAAAGATGTGTAGCCTGACTGCACCCTTCTTCCTCTTGAGAGCAAGTGGGCCATAAAGAGTAGCTGCTCTCCAGCGCTCTCCAAGGGTCAGACCTTCATCTTTATTGAGGACAAGTTTACTACTGGTTGCGGTTGAGGAGAGAGTAGAGTGGGGAGGAAGATTGCCTATTTCCAAGATTTAGTTAGCAGGCCTATTTGGCTTTTACTATAAGCTACATGTTCCAACCTAGGTTTAATCAGTAATAAAGGTAATATTTTGGCTCTATTTGCCTCTCTTTTGTTTTATTTTTCAAATTATTCTAAGCCCAGGCAGAGAGGAAGAGTGCCATTTATTGGCTCCCCTCAGAGACCAACAGATGGGAATATGCAAAAGTGAAAACAGCTTTGCTGTTATGTTCATGAAACTATAAGTGATGCTTCCCTTCTATTTTCCTACATTTTTATTATTGTAATATAATATCTTTATTTTTTATAAAAAGAGAGGTTGTAGGGAGGCTAGAACAACCAAAAGAGATGAAACAAACACACCAAAAATATGTCCACAGTTCATATGAGGTTAATCTTTTATTACTGCACCCACTTGAAATAAATTAAGCTGAATTTCAAAAGTAAAAACACATATTTTAAAAGATCAAGGTTTTCAACACAAAATAAAAATTTTAAAACATATGCCTGCTTTTAAAGTTCAAGGGCATAAGCTCAGGTGCTACGGACAGTCTCAGTTTTACAAAAGGGAAGAGGAAATAGAATGACTCTTTTCAACAACTCCAGAAGGCAAGGCATTTTGGAAGAAAAGGAACTCTTTTCTAGAGATGTCTGTTATTCTCTACAGGATTTTAAACATCATTATCACTGGTTGGCAGAGAAAGGATCCAATATGTCACTGGAAAACATATCCCTAAATGAAGCAAATGATGGCAGCGAAAAGCTTGATTTAAACTCAGACCTGCAATTTGGATTCCTTGGGGCTCAGGTCCAGTGGGAAGAGCCAAACTTCCACACTAGAACTCTGGCCTCCCACTGCAACCCTGCGTCCCCAGTCTTATTAGATACTATAAACCCCCTTTCTACTTCTTGGAAGTTTGATAGCTTCAATTCAAAGGATTCCAAAGAGAGTGTGCAAAAGTTCAACCTAATTCCCTCTCTGGTAAAAAAGAAATTAGTTCCAATCTGAGACCTGTGTATCTTATCACAGGGAAAGGGCTTTGGATGGAGTTCCCTTAGCAACATATGAACAGCTACCACACAACACTCCTTATTTACTAACTCTCAGCCATCTTAGGTTATATTCTAATATAAGAAGAAATACAACTCGATAAAGCATAGAAATGGAAATATGAGGATAGGCTAAAAACCTTTCAGATGAGGCAAATAACTTAAATGTCCTTGTCCCGTTAAGAAGAAACTATTTATTATAAAATTATGCCATACCCTGATTATCAAATTTTATATTTTTACCTCTCTGCTTCCTAATCTGATAGACTATTCCTAATGTAATCCACCAGGAGTGCATTCTTGCTCTAAGCATCAGTGTCATAATCTATAAAATGGGGATAATATTTCACAGACTGAGGTTTAAATTAGGCACTTATTTTAAAGAAAGCTGGTACCTTCAGTGCTTAAGTCATAGAAATCACCCCAAAATAACCACTATTTTCAACAGTTTTTAGGTGTCTTGTTTTTGCTATCAGATCAATGTAAATTATTTCCCTAAACTTCATGCAGCTTAACTGCTGCCAACTTGCATTTCAAATCCCTCTAAATCCTTAACTCTTCTTGTGCTCTATCATATGTATAGTATCCAAACCTGCACATTATCTCCTTCTCTTGGAGACTCACAGTGCATCTTAGTATATTAAATGCTCTGAGATGCTATACAGTAAAGAAATATTTTCTTTTTATTTATTTGTTTGTTTACATTTTCTAAGAAGCTCTATTTTAATATTTCCTTGGACACTTTCCATAGAACACAGTGGAAAACAAGACACTAAAATACAGGGATGATTAACTCTTAATGGCAGAATTATAGGTGATTTTTATTTTCTTCTTTCTTTCTGTATATAATTTCCCTCCAAACCTGAAATTTCCATATTTTTACAATTAGAGAAATTATTCTTCAAAAAAACAGCCTAGTGACACTAAGATTATATTTGCCAAGTATTTGCTGTCCCTAAATCTTTGTCCCTAGATCTTAGCATCTTAATTTCCTCTTTGAGTACTTTGGGCATTTCATCAGTAGAATGGACATATTATTTCCATAATACTTCTCATGGTAAACATTTTGAAATCCAAGTACAGTAAAACGCTAACAAATAATAGCATGACATTTCAATTTTAAGACACCTTTAAAGATTCAAATCCAAGGGCTTATAGGTAGAGGTATTATATTAAAGAATGATCAATTTGACCTTTCCAGGTTCTAGCATTCTAATTCAGGTTACATAGCTTTTGGAGTATGAAGAAGATTTAGCCTCAGTGAATACATGGGCTATCTCTTAGCTGTGTGATCTAGAATGTGTCATATTGCATAATCTCCCTGAGTGTTTTCTCATCTGCAAAATGGGAACAGAGAAACTTATGCCTCAGGGTTTTGGGAAGAACTAAATAGGACAAGTCTCTGTGAAAGTACTTTGCAAATGGAAATAAAACACTCTGTACAGAAATTGCTTGAAAAGAAATAAAAATATTTCCCTTTTAATTTCAGGCAGAGAAAACTTAATGAAAAAATATGAATGCTTCATGGCAATGCTCACATGTCTTAAGCATATGTCCTAAGTAGAGTTTTGCAAAAAATCACCAGTGAAAGTCAGACAAACATTCCTTCCCTAACTGAAAGACATTTAGTTATTAGTAGGTGAAAATGCAGTTTCCACTAAGTGAGATGTTTACCTACTATCTCCCTTAGCATTTCATCCCTGTTGCCTTAGAGATCCATTTTCTAGCTTTCATTCATAATAAGTAAAATATGCAGAAGTTACCTTGCTAATAATCTACTAACTTATTTTACTAGAGACTAATGATAGTTTTCTTAGTTTTGATAGTCTTCTTGCTTTTTATAATATCTTTTTTTGACCTTCAATACATGACACAGAACAATTATTTTTTGCTTTTTCCAATAGAAAAATATCTATTGTCAAACTGCCAGATATGACTGGATTTCAGTATTAATGAATGTTACCATGAAAAGTAAGTCTTTCTCCTTTTAGTCATCTTTCTCTGCAATATTAGTCTTTCTTATAACATGTCAAGCCACAGGCCAAAATCCCTAAAGAAAGAGTATATTCCATAAGCAACACAGGAAGAACCTAGGAAAAGTCTAATGAATGTAGAAAAGGATGAGGAATAAACCATCACTTACTATCATGGCACTCTACTGCCATAATTAATGTAAGGTTGACCAGGGAGCTGGCCAGTTAGCTCACCTGGTTAGAGAGCAACTTTATAACCCCAAGATCATGGGTTTTGATCCCTTAACGGCCAACCGCCAAAAACAAAAACAAAAACAACAGATTGACCAGAGAGAAACCTTGACAGGGACAGGATTCCTTGGGAATTTGCGATCACACATTGTCTTTTCCACTCTGTGGGGTCTAGAGAAATGTGAGAAGTAACCTTTAGACTTCTCTGTATTGGTTATATATCAATTTTTAAGACATTGGATGCTACCTGTCTCCCTATTACTTAACCATTCAATATCTCTGGCTTCAGTTTTATCATCTGTAAAAATAAAGAGGCTATAAATGTTTATTAATATGGACAATGTAAATTAGAGTCCATCAATAAAAGGGAATTTTATGGAGCCATTAAAAGTGATAAATGTGAATATTCCCACAAAATGGAAACCCGATTTTATGGGAGAAACTCAGGATGAAAAAATTGCTTGCATATTAAAATTAAAACTATGCATAAAATGTGTAAACATGGACAACAATCTAAGGAGAACATGGAGACATAAATAATGTGTTACCATTCTCTCTGTTGCTATTTTTATAATGCTAAAGATCTTCCCTTTACCCAGTAAAATTAAATAAAAAAATTGTGACACTATGATTAGGGTTAAAATTCAATGACCCTATCCCATAATGATATGCATACACATAGTTGCTTTGTTCTTTAAGTATTTTGTGTACATTGGTTTTACTCTGTGAGTATATTATAATATGAGATTCCTAAAGAATAGAACCATATGTTTTACCCTCTTTCAATCCTCTACATATGAAGACTGAGCACATTTAGAAAAGCTAATAGTCTTAGTGATTCAGGATTTGCAACATTCCACATATGGTGAGTTAAATTATTGCCAGTCCCCTAGTATCAATTATATCATATCCAAGACCCCAGTTCATAACCCCCTTAAAAAAAGGAATCAGTAGACTTTAGCACTTTTTTTAAATGTGTATCTTCCTAAATGGACTGTACCCATGAGGGCAAAGATACATCAGATGTGTTGATTACACTACCTCCAGCACCTAGTACTATGTCTGCAATACGGAAGACCAGATATAAATATTTGCTGCACCATTAGATCGAAATTTCTCAACCAGAATACTATTGACATTTTAATTATTTGTTGTAGAGGCTGTGCATTGTAGGATGTTTAGCAGTATCTCTGGCCTCTACTTACTAGATACTAGTAATTCTCTGCACAAAAAGTTCTCAATGAAGATGTGATAATTGTTGAAATCGCCCAAAACAATATTTAATTGTGGTACATAACCAGTAGCAGAATGTTGTTAGCACTCTCTCGTGACATGAAATGTTAGATGATTATGAGGAGGGAAAAAAAAGAAAGAAATATAAAATACTATGCATAATAAGGTACTAAAAAAAAGCAGGAAAATAAGATAGTATTCTTAACAAGAATTATCACCACTAGTAGTTTAGCATCTACCTAGTATCCAGAGTTCAAACAGTTTCTATTAAGGCTTTACAATATAAAGAGACAGGTTTATAACCAAGAACTTGAGAGGAAAAAAAGGTGGGGGAAATATAAATAGAATAAAGCTAATTAGATGAAGGCAAAAAAACAAAAGTCATGAACTGGCTAATGTCTAATATATTGCCAGATTTCTCACAGCCTTTCCAGAAATTGCTAGTGTGGACCTATTCATCTATGGTGAGAATCTCCACCTATCAGAAATTGTAAGGAATTCCTCCTCAGCTTGGCCAGATGTTCAATCTTTCCAATTACCAGTGCCCACAATGCTTAAATTCTGACAGATACTTTCAGCAATTCCAGGCTTCCCAGGAAGAGAGAACTGACCCACCCTGTTGTAACACACACACACACACACACACACACACACACACACACACACACACACATCTTCTGGACAGAGGGTAAAAAAAGTTCATGAAATGTTTACTGGGAACAAAGAAGAAATAAAAAATGCCTATTAAAAGAATTCCTAATAGTCCTCTATTCTAAATCCCTGCCTGCCATCTTACTGTAATTACTTGGGCTGAACCACAGAGAAGAAAAATATCAAAAATCCTCTTATCCTAAAGCAGAAAACAGTACTAGGCCTAAAGAACAAGTCCTTGGCTTGCTATGGATTGATTGAATTGTGTCTCCCAAAATCCATATATTATAAGGGTAATTCCCACTGTAACTGTTGAGGGTAGGGAATCCTATCATGATAATTGAAAGATAGAGTCTCAAAGAGGTAATTAAACTGTAGGACCATGCCATAGTGAATAGATTAAAAATGGTGGTCAGTAGCATGATTCTGAGGGCTTTAAAAGGAGAGCACAAGAGAGTCTCTCTCTCTCTCTCTCTCTGCTCTGCCAGTTTCTGCCATGTGAGACCCTGCATTGCTGTAAAGCCACCACCAAGAAGACCCTCACCAGATATGTTCCCTGGACTCTGGACTTCCTAGTCTCTGAAACTCTAAGCAATAAATTTTGTTTTCTTACAAATTACCCAGTTCCAGGTATTTTGTTATAAGCAACAGAAAAGAATTAATACAGATTAATCTCATTAATGAATATATATTAAAAATTCTAATCAAAGCTTGAAACAGCCTGGCAATTTAGAACTGCAAGCAATTTGGCAGGAGCCTCCTGTGTGGGTGATGGAAGTCTTAAGGATAAGAAGGCTCCACAGGGAAGATCAGAGTTTTGCTCAATGTTGGATCAGCGTACATCAGAAATGTGTTTTTTGAGCCCTCCTCTCAGACAAAGCTAGTTTAAGATAAGAAAAGAATCAAAGATGTTTAACAAACAATAGGTTTATATGAAATAATGTGAGCCATTAGGTCCTTAATATATCTGTATGTCCAACCTGATCTTCATTCAATTTCCATCTGGATTTCAAAGTCAGATTCTTTCATCTCATGCTTTTTGTATTTATCTCAACATGCTTGCAGTTTCCTGGGCACTCAGCCTGTTTGCTCAGCATTAGCATTATTGTAAGGCTTAATAGTTTTCCTTTTTTCTGTGTAGCTGTGTCTGAGTACCCTGTTTAAAGCCTCAAACCACTGGCGGCATCATTAATGCCACAATGATTAAGTGAGACAGCCAAACACGAGTGCTCCACGAAGAACAACAGGGGATTTCAAAGTCATCAAGTCTGAAGTACTGCCATGCTTCTTAACCAAGACAAAATGCACTAAGTTCCTATTATTTCCACATTCTTCAGGTAAATGAAGAGGGATAAAAGAAGAAGGTTGTTTCCGGCTTGTCAATAGTACCTTAGAACTTTACCTGGATTTTAAGACACAATGATGTACATATTCATCACACTGCTATCAGTTTCAGTCCCACAGTACTGAATAAACTCTATTGATAGAAACTTCAAAAAGTTCCTGGAAAAAAAATGGAATTAAAAGGTAACTAATCCTTCCATAAACTTTTTGAAGACCTCTTGTATATATTTGCAGGATATCTATTTCTAACTCTGCAAGAAAGTAGACCATTCCCCCATAAAATGAAACATAGAAAATTTAAAATGTCTTTTTAGGGCTGGCCCATGGCTCACTTGGGAGAACATGGTGCTGATAACACCAAGTCAAGAGTTAAGATCCCCTTACTGGTCATCTTTTTAAAAAAATAAAATAAAATGTCAGTTCATTCATTAATTCATCAATTCATTCATCCCACAAACTGTATTCAGGTTTAACTATGTGGTGAGCACTATAATAAGAACTGGGAATATTTCTAAACAAAACAGATACAGTCTCTGCTCTTGTTCTAGCAGAGAAAACAGATATTGAGAAATCAGACCTGGGTTCAAAATTTAATCCCAGAATTTTCTAGCTGCATAACCTTGGCCAGTCACCAAGTTTTGGTTTTCTTATCTTTTCAAATAAAGCTAATCATCTCTTCCTCGCAGGGTATGGTAAGAAAAAGTGTACATTAAACTGTATGTGAAAGCACCCAGGATACAGTTGGCATAAAAAAGACACCTAATACATACTAGTACTCCCTCATATCATCTGGTAACTCATGTTTTTTGTGTGTGGCTGGAGAATATAATAGCTTTTGTGCTATATATGTTATCAATCAAAATGATTAATAAGCAATGTATTTAAGATTCTAAATAATCAATGCTAAAACAGCTACAAAGAGACACCTCTCAGTAGGAGAAATTTTAAAAAGAATGTCTAGAAATTTTTTCTTTCAGATCAAGAAGAAAAGATTGAGTATATTTGCTCTAAGACTGAAAATCAATATGTAAAAAAAGTGAAGAGAATGTTCCCTAATGTTACAAATGTCACTATAAAGGCCAAGGAGGTACACTGAAGGTTCCCAGGTGACAAAAACCAGATGAGGGCAGGAATGTTTGGAAAAATAAACAAGGACCATCCTTGGGGGCTCATAGTCTATTTCTAAATAAAAAATTTTATTTGGGGTTCTGGCCAAGATGGTGGAATAGACCGTAGCCAGCGTCACTCTCTCCCACAAATCAACAAATTTACAACTATAAAAATGTAACATCAGCCAAGCTGGGGCCACTGGAACTCAGGGGAAGAGTAGGAGAGACTTACAGAGTTCATGAAGGCAGGAGAAACTACAATGAGAGAAAGAAAAACCTGCTTGGAGCATTTCGTGCCACGGCCGCTTTGAGGCTGGAGCTGATCAGCGCATAGAGCAGGAGCCGGCAGAAGCCAAAGCTGTGGCCTTCAGATAGTTACCTGTAGACAGCAGGGGAGAAGAGAGCCATGGCAGCCCCCAGGACAGCAAGACCACTAATAGGGTTCCAGTGGACCCATGCAGGAGTGAAGAGCCAGAACAACTGAAAAAAGGGTGCCATTCCAGAGGCCAGTGAGTCACTGCAAGGGACCAGCACAGGGCCCATCCCATGCAAAGTGTTTGGGGCACAGGGGTGGGGGAGACAGGCCCACCAGGAGAACACTGGGACACAGCAAGGAAGGCCAACCTGCCCCCCAATCAGCACAAGACCACTCAGAGGAGACTGGTCAGGAATGCAGAATTGCATGGGGTGTAGTTTGATGAAAAAAAACTCAGGCCCAGATCAGAGTTTCTACACAACATAGACCCACCAGGTCTCTAGAGAGCTGGAAGTACCTCTAAGGTCAACCATTAAACCCTGAGCTGCACAAAAAGCCTTCCCTAGGGAAACAGCAGCAAAGCAGCAATTTACCTCAACCACACAGCTCAAGTACTGGTTCGCACAGGAAGTTCCCCCATTTTAGAAGTAAGCAAAGGATAAAAAATTAGTTCCAGGGCTGGCCCGGTGGCGCACTGCTACAGTGCGCCGCTTGGGAGCGCAGCAGCGCTCCCGCCGAGGGTTCGGATCCCACATACAGACCAGTTCCCGCTCACTGGCTGAGCGAGGTGCAGGCGCAACACCGAGGGTTGCGATCCCGTTGCCGGTCCCGGTCCGGTACGGGCGCGACACTGAGGGTTGCAATCAGTTGCCGGACACGAAAAAAGACAAAAAGGAAAAAAGAAAAAAAAAAAATTAGTTCCAGCCCAGGCACACCACCAGCAGCACCTTGGAACCTGCCTGGGAACTGAAGGCTTGGAGCCAGGGACTGGATCCCCTTCCCACAGCCAGGCACACCATGCCAGCACCTCAGGACCTGCCTGGGGACCAGAGGCATGAGAAGGTGACCGGATCCAACTTCCACATCCAGGCACACCACGCCAGCACCTCAGGGCCCTCCCAGTGACCCAGGGCATGGAGAAAGGGACCAGAAACCCCTCCCACAACCAGGCACACTGCGCCAGCACCAAGGAGCCCACCAGGTGACCCAAGGCATAGAGCCAGGGACTGGCCCCCATCCCACAACCAGGCACACCACACTAGCATCTCGGGGCCTGCCTGGGAACTAGAAGCATGGAGAAGGGGACCAGACACACACCACAACAAGGAACACCACCAGCGCCAAGGAGCATGCCAAAAACACCTCCATGTGAGTGGCCCACCACAGCCACCACAATAATGATGGCTGCTGCAAAAGTGGCTAGACACCACAACCACCATGCAGATGGTCCACCAACCACTGGAGTGAGTTGACACAAGGAGAATCACCAGCAGAGATAAAGAAAAGAAGAGGATGTCTCTCTCCACAAAGCCCATTTCAGAGTGACAGAAAAAGCCTCTGCTCTATGATAATATTGGGGGACCTGATCACATCTCTCAGCACTGGATAGATCATGTAGGCAACAAATCAACAGAATAACCATTATTCTTTCAGAAGGAGAGAAGAAATCTAGGGCAATTAGAGGAGGGAGGGGGAATGGTGTGGGAGATGGGGAGAGATTGGACAAGAGGCATAAAGAATAATTACGATTTGTAACAATATATATGCTAGTAATATTGATTTGATCAACATATCTCAATGTTGAACCACAAAAATATGTATAATCAATTTTGATTCAATAAATAAAATAAATCAAATTTTTTTAAAAAATTGTATTCTATAATATAAAAATGAATTCTTACTAACCACAAAGTGGTTGTCTTTGAAATCAAAGTAATCTCTTTTTTTGAAACTTAAACCTCACAGAGAATTTAAATATTAACTGACAAAACAAATAATTTTAGAAGAGAATATAGGTTTACCTAAGGGTCATTCTTTTTATATACTTTTAAAAATGTGTTCCACATTACATTTGTTCTTTTCAACCAAATAAATAAAAAGAAAACTTGGTAATGAATTTATAAGAGGTACTGGTGAATGTTTTGATTTACTTACAATTACTTAACAGTTGTCAAAATGATTTGGCAATGTAATGACTAAAACTAGAGTTATTAATACTTGTATTTATGCAAATTGCTTGCCAAGAAGAACGTCTTTAAATCTTTATTTTGTGTTGCTATGAGCAATTTAAAAGAGAAAAATTTATAAGCTTTCCCATTAATCTATCAATGTGGAGTGATCTAAGAATCACAACATTGGAAGGGTCCTTAGAAATGCACTGGCTTTAGTTGCCTGTGACATGGCAGGTAAATGGAAATCCAACAACTTTTCTCTATTATATGGTCCTGTGTTTAGTTATCTTTGGAACTCAGAATCCTTCCCTTGTATCTAACTAAAGCCTTTCTTCAATCAATTTATTTATTACTGTAAAGTATATGCTATTTGGCCCTACTGTTTCCACTAAATTGTGCTTTTTAAATTTGTTTCTACATTGTCATTTCTATTCTAGTTTGGCTTTCTTCCCATTATAAGTAAAGGAATAAATCGGGGGCCTGAATTCTAGTCTCAATGCAGTGACCTTCTAGCTATGTGACTCTGAGGAAGCCACTTCAACTCTATAGCCTCAGTTTTTTCTTTGTAAATTGACAGAATTGGACTAAATTATCATTAAGTTACCAGCCATCCCATGATTTCCTTATGGGTTGATAAATTACCATTTGCATTAGTAGGGACATGAGGAGGGGGAATCACTAAAGATAGAGATCCAGATTGTAGTCTGGGCTCTGCTAACTTGGGAAAACCACATCACTTCTATAGACTAATTGTTTCATATGTCAAACAAGCATCATTATACCTGCCCTGTTTACTTCATAGAATGATCCAGTGAGGTTAAGACACAGGCTGGCAAATAGTGTATCTTAAATAAATAGTGTAAAGTTTATCTTAAGACCTGGCAGATACAGGCAGGGAAAAGATAGCAAATAAAAAAGTATGTACTACTTAAAAAGGGAAATTGGGAGAAAAGTACGGCAGTATGAATAAGTTAACTAATGAAAGAAGCAATTCATTTACCTTCCTAATGATTACCAAATATTTGAAGGCTTTAAATGTATTAAAAGCAAAACAAGTTAAATTTGGCAGTATAGTAATTTTAAGAGCAAGGAACAATGAACTGGATTTGAACACTATCTGTCATTAATTAGATGAATAAATGACTTCGGACAAATCACACCCTCATGTTATTTTCTCAAATATAAATCCTGAAACTGACACAATCATACCTGGAAAACATTCTGCATTTTAACTTTTCTTTTCAAATACAAAGTTTTAGAATTAGAGAAACAGACAGAGAAAAATTTCACTCTGATATGATGGATTAGTTTATAACATTACAAACCCCCTGCTGAGAACAATTCAAAAAGCTGGATTATCAAAAAATATTTGAAGTTCGCAAAGTGCAACCAACTCAGCCAGGACTTGAAGGGCCAAGACCCCTGAAAGAAGAAAACTCATTGAAGGAGAGCTCAACACTTCTTTTCCCCTCAAAGCATTTTCCCATTAGTAAAAAGTGAAATTGGGAGAAAAGTACGGCAGTATGAATCAGTTAACTAATGAAAGAAGCAATTCATTTACCTTCCTAATGATTACCAAATATTTGAAGGCTTTAAATGTATTAAAAGCAAAACAAGTTAAATTTGGCAGTATAGTAATTTTAAGAGCAAGGAACAATGAACTGGATTTGAACACTATCTGTCATTAATTAGATGAATAAATGACTTCGGACAAATCACACCCTCATGTTATTTTCTCAAATATAAATCCTGAAACTGACACAATCATACCTGGAAAACATTCTGCATTTTAACTTTTCTTTTCAAATACAAAGTTTTAGAATTAGAGAAACAGACAGAGAAAAATTTCACTCTGATATGATGGATTAGTTTATAACATTACAAACCCCCTGCTGAGAACAATTCAAAAAGCTGGATTATCAAAAAATATTTGAAGTTCGCAAAGTGCAACCAACTCAGCCAGGACTTGAAGGGCCAAGACCCCTGAAAGAAGAAAACTCATTGAAGGAGAGCTCAACACTTCTTTTCCCCTCAAAGCATTTTCCCATTAGTAACCAGTGCTGACCGAGAAGCTGAGAAGCTGAACACAAAGCTGAGCAGAAAATAGCTGCTGAGTAGAGGTTTTGGCAGTCTTATGGGACTGGGGAAACAAAAATTGGAGTTCAGGGTTAAAATGGAAGCTAGGACATGAGAATTTAAGGTCTTGCAGGAAAGAAAAGAGCAAGGAAATGAGCCCAACACTATGTGCTATTTTTTTTCTCAAGGCAATAGTCAATTTAATGGCAAAGCAGAAAGGGAGACTAAAGATAAGAAGAAGGAAGCCCCTAAGAAGCTAAGCAGAACTTTAACAATCATACAATGCTGGGGAGACAAAAATTGGGTTCAGGGCTCACCAATGAGAAAATATCCTGGTAAATACCTCAGCATTAAGGTTAGGGTTAGGGTTATGTACGGTTAGGATTAAGGATGGGGCAAACTAGAAATAAACCACCCTTGTAAAAACTAAAACATAAAACATAGTGCTCAATCCAGCACAGCCCATAATTGGATTAAAGTGATATCCCCCTAATATGTCTGCATTTTAGAAACAAAAGGAAAGCCTCTCTGAAGGAGTATGATAACATGTAGATTATGTACAATTTTTCATATGTAATAGCTGTTATTCAATAAAAACTTACCAGGCTGCCAAGAAAATAAGAATAAAAGAAAAAACAGAAAACAGAATAGACCCACAAGTTGATTAGAACATCAGAGTTATTATAAATGACTCTTGAAACAACTGTGGTTGATAAGTCTCAAAAACTGAATGGCATCCCTAAGATATGAATACTTTTCTAAATAGATGTTATCCTTCGCTAGAAAGTTTATTTTAAAGGCTAATTTTAAAACATGAAAAGATAGAGAATTTCTCCAGAGAACTAGATCTTTGAAAAAGAATCAATGGAAATTCAAGAACTAAAAACTTTAGTATGTAAAATTAAGAACTCAATAGGCAGGTTTAAAAATAAATATGGCTCAGTGAAAGAGCATATTAAGTAAACTGGAATAAATGTAATAAATAAATCCAAAGTGAAGCATTGAGAGAAAAAAAGAATTAAAAATTATTTTACAATGCCATAAAACACATATAGATCATGGTAAGAAGAAAAAGAAGAAGGAGAAGGAGAAGGAGAAGAAGGAGGAGAAGAAGGAGGGAAGAAGAAGAAGAAGAAGAAGAAGAAGAAGAAGAAGAAGAAGAAGAAGAAGAAGAAGAAGAAGAAGAAGAAGAAGAAGAAGAAGAAGAAGAAGAAGAAGAAGGGAGAAGGAAGGAGAAGGGAGGAGGAGGAGGAGGAGGAGGAGGAGGAATTAATGAACTCCTAGAACGGGAA
>NW_007737854.1:4040-5398 GCF_000696425.1 Galeopterus variegatus | reverse complement strand
GGAGAAGGGAGGAGGAGGAGGAGGAGGAGGAGGAGGAATTAATGAACTCCTAGAACGGGAAGACAGAGAAATGTTGCAGAAGCACTATAAGCATTATATAAGGATCAATACCTTTCCAAAACCGACAAAAGACAGAAAGCCATAGATTTAAGAAGTACTACAAATCCCAAGTAGGGTAAGTACAAAGAAAACACACAACCACATACAATAATCAAACTGCTAAAAAGTAATGACAAAGATTTGCTCTTAAAAGCAGACAATTACAAAGGAGCAATGATAAGACTGGCAACTGATTTCTTATCAAAAATGATTGAAGCCATAACCATCTTTAAAGTACGAACAAAGTTGAATTTTATATTCAGTGAAAATATGATGCAAAAATTTAGGGAAAATAAAGATATTTTCAGCAAATACAAACTGAAATAAACCATCGCCAGCAGACCCATATTAAAAGAAATATTAAGGAGAGTTCTTCAGGCAGAAGGAAAATGATTCTAGAAGAAAGCATAGAAATGCAGAAAGGACTAAAAAGCAAAAAAGAGTGTAATATGTGGGTTAACCTAAATAAATATCGGTTACAAAGAATATTAATAATTGTTCTTCTAAGCAGTCCCTAGAATAAATTTGTGGTTCTTCATATACATATGAAGTCTAAAAATCAAATTTTGCCTCTCAGAAAGCTGGAAAAGCACAGGAAATAAAACCCAAACATAGTTGAAGGAAGGAGATAATTAAGATAAAAACCAGTGACTAATAAAATATAAATGTAGAGTTGGTTGGTTACTAGAAAGGATTTAAATTAAATTGATACAACCTAGAATGATCAAGAAAATAAATGGGACAAATTAATAATAATAATAATAGGAATGAAAAGAATATCACTTCAGACCTTACAGAAGATATTATAAACAATCTCATGCTGGTAATAGTTAAAAATTTAGTTGAAATGGAGAAATTCTAGGGAAAAAGAACTTACCGAAACTCAGATGAGTAAATAGAAAAATGCATATTTTCTAACCTCTAATAAGTAGATTAAATTATTAATTTTAAACGTTTTCAGAAAGAAATCTCCAGCCCAAAAGAATTCAGAGGTGAATTCTTCTAAATACTAATGTAAAAATTAATGTCAATCTAAAACAAACTCTTTCAGAGAATAGAAAAAGACAAAACATTTTTTAACTTATTTTGAGGCCAGCATAACTTTGACAATAAAATAACAAAAAATATTACAAGAAAAGAAAATTATGAGCCAATCTTTCAATTTTTTAAAAGAAAATTAAAAGCCAACCTTTTTCAACATGGAAACAACAAAGAAGCCAACCAAAAACAGCTACCAAAAAAAAAAAAAAAAAAAAAAA
>NW_007737854.1:2181-3223 GCF_000696425.1 Galeopterus variegatus | reverse complement strand
TACATGGTAAACCCAAAATAATCTATAGAGAAATAATTAGAAATGTAAGTAAATTTAGCAATGTAAAATTAGAAATGTAAGTAAATTTATACATTGTCAACATACAAGATGTCAACTGTATTTCTTTATATCACCAACAAATTAAAAATTTAAAAATTGTATTATTTGCAATATATCAAAATATATCACAGGCAGATGAATAAATGTAATGAGATGTTCAAGATCTCTACACAGTAAACTATAAAACATTATTGAAAGAAATAAGGAAGACCTAAATAAATATATATACATGTATATATCATGCTGTTAACTTATAAGCTCAAAGTTTTAAGAGTGTAACTGTAAATTCTTCTCAAGTTGACTCAATCAATTCAATTAATTCACAATCAATATCTCAGCAAGGACTTCTGTGGAAATCGACAAATTAATTCTGAAGTTTATGTGGAAATACAAATAGCCAAGAATTGTCAAGAAAATCGTGCAGAAAAATCAAATTGAAGGATGTATTAGTCCATTTCTGTTGCTTGTAACAGAATACCTGAAACTGGGTAATTTATTTAAAAAAATGATATTTTTTTCTCACAGTTTTGGAGGTTGGGAAGTCCCCAGTCCAGGGGGTGCATCTATTGAGGGCCCTTTTCTGGAAGAGAACTCTATAGGATCCTGTGGCAATGCACAGTATCATATGGCGAGAATCACAAGAGGTCACTCATGTGCTCGTGACAAAACCACCAGTCCACACCCATGATAACTCATTACTCCATGAATGGACTAATCCATTCATGAGGGCACAGTCCCCACAATCTAATCACCTCTCAAAGGCCCCACATTTCAAATACTATAACCTAATTTCCCATCCTCTTAACACTGTTACAGTGGGGATCAATTTTCCAACACATCCACTTTTGGGGGATACATTTAACCCACAGCAAAAGACTTACACTACCAGATATAAAAACTTATGTATAGCAATTAAGAGAGTGCTCAATTTGCATAAGGACAGACAAATAGACCAAGAGAATAGAATAAGGATTTTTTTTTT
>NW_007737854.1:0-856 GCF_000696425.1 Galeopterus variegatus | reverse complement strand
CGGGAGCGCCACCGCGCTCCCAAGCAGCGCACTGTAGCAGTGCGCCACCAGGCCGGCCCTAGAATAAGGATTTTTAAATATGCCCACTTATATAAGTTTAGTTAATATACATTAATTCAATAAGTAAAAGATGGCCTTATCAACAAACTGTTAATTATATATCCATATAGGGAAAAATGAATTGTGACCCCCCTGTCTCAAACTATACACAAAATCATTTCCAAGTAGATTGTATATAAGTGTGAAAAGTTTTAGAAGGGGACATAGGAAAATATTTTAATAAACTTGGAGTAGGCACAGATTTCCTAAACAGGACACAAAAAACACTTCATGGTTTCATAAAGAAAAAGATTGATACATTGGACAAAATTAAAAGTAATAAATTCTGCTCAAAATGCACCATTAGAAAATGGAAAATGTAAGAAAAAAATTTAGAAAATATTTGCAGTGCATATATGAGTCCAAATAGGACTTATTTAAAATATATAATAATAAAATCAATAAGAAAAAAGAAAGAAAACCTAGACCAATAAACATATGAAAAGATTCACAAGCTTCTTAGATATGAGAGAAATGCAAAACTAAAGTCAGTATTACTGCATACCCACTAAAGCAGATACTGAACAAAATGTAGAGCAACTGGAACTAACATACATTACTGGTGGAAGTATCAATTTGTATAACTACTTTGGAAAATTCTTTAAAATTTTTTACTACAGGTCCCCTCCCCCACCCGTTGGGCTCTCGGCGGCTACTGCAGAGGATTCAGAGCCGAGTCGCTGAAGAGGAGGAGGCTCCGTCCCCGCGCGCCATCCACCACCCTGCTGGACACGGGCGAGGGAGCGAGAGCGTCGCC
>NW_007737853.1:43577-49310 GCF_000696425.1 Galeopterus variegatus | reverse complement strand
ACCCTCGGTGGGAGCGCCACCGCGCTCCCAAGCGGCGCACTCTCCAGTGTGCCACCAGGCCAGCCCTCAGAGGTGTTTTTTAGTTTTCAGAGGATACAACTCTCACATCTTCATTGGGTTTGTTCCTAAATATATTTTGATGCTATCATTCTTTTAATTTCAATCACTGATAGTTTGTTGTTAGTATATTGAGATATAATTGATTTTTATATCAGTCTTGGATCTTGCAGCCTGCTTAGTTCTAGTAACTTTTTGGTAACATCTGTAAGATTTTCTGTGCAGGCAATCACGTCTTCCACCAATAAAGACAGATTTACTTCTCCTCTCCTATGTGGATGGCTTTTACTTCTTTTCCTTTCCTTTTTTCTTTAATTGAAGCATAGTTGATTATACATATTTTGGGGGTACAGCATTGACTACTATCACCTGTGTGCAGTGTGTGTTGATCAAATCAATATTATTAGCATATTCATTATCACAATCATAATTATTCTTTATGCCTCTTACCCAATCTCTTCCCAACTCCTCTCCACCCACACCTCTAGTAACCACAGATTCATTCTCTCCTTCTGAAAGATCAATGTATTATTGTGGGCATTTGCATTGTGTTTGAAACTTTTGCTCTAACATAATTTCAAATTTATAGAAAAGTTGCCAAAACAGTGCAAAGTACTTTTGCATACTCTTTACCCAGATTCCACAATCGTTTGCATTTTTTCTTGTTTGCTTTATAATTCTCTATGTGTATATATGTGTGTGTGCATATCCGAGGGTACTTCAAAAAGTTCGTGGGAAAATAGAATTAAAGATAGTACAACTATTTCCATGAACCTTTTGAAGTACCCTCGTATACACACACACACACACCATATATTGACAATATACTACTGTTGATATATTTATTATATAGAATATAAGTATGTAAATATTATATGGTATACAATATTTAAAATTGTATATTTATAATATAAAATATAATAATGTGTTATAAATAGGTTACAACTCATGTGTAAAATATATGAAATAATATATAATGTGTAAATATATTATAAATTTACATGTTATATGAAGTATAATACGGTACAACATATTATAAATATATATACATTATATATATTTTTTCTGGACAATTTGAGAGAGTAAGTTGGAGTCCTGACACCTTTTACTCTTCAGCACTTCAGTGGGCATTTTCCAAGAACAAGGACATCCTTTTACAGAACCACAGTCCAATGACCAAAATCGGGAAATTTAGCAGTGAGACACACTATCATTTCATCCACCATCCCGATTCCACTTTTTCCCCTGTTCCACTGATGTCCTTTTCATGGTTAGAGCGCGGTGTTGATAACACCAGCGTCAAAGGGTCCAATCCCCGTTTCGCCACCTACCAACCCCCCCCTCAATGTCCTTTACAGCTACTTTCCCTGGAAGACAGAAACATTTGCAAGCCTCTCATGCTTTCTTTTCTTGACAACTGGTTTGCCACTGAGTCTGAACCAGGTGGGATAAAACAAGGATGACTTTTTCTCCCATGGTTGACCCCCATTCTGACTGTGAAATCTCACTTTTCTGCCCTGAGGAGCAGACTCCTTAACCTGGATTGTCACTGTCGGTTAGAAGGTCTTGCCCTCTCCAGTTCTGTTAACAATTTCCATCTCAGAGCTTTCTCCCCGCCTCCCTTTGCTGGCTAGACGTGGGACTGGGAAAACTTGAGGTAAAGCATAGGCTCCTGGGGCCCCCTCTCTTTGCCCCATCCCTTCTGTCTTGTGTGCCCGGCTATGTCATTTCTAGCTGTCCCCCCCTTACCAGGGTGGAGCAAGGCCAGGGGTCTTCCTGTGCACAGGGCTAAGCGGAAGGGATGCTACCATCACATAGCTGCCCCCTCTGCTTTGGGAGCGGCACCAGCTGGGCTCCTGGCATTGGCAATGGAAGGTGTAGAGGAGGGAAGACTCCAGAGCCAGATGTGGGTCGGGGGAGGAAACTCAGCCATCTCCTTCTGAGGCTGCCTGCCTGTTGTCATGGAAACTCAAGCCACCAAGCCACTCTCATTTGAAGGACCCATTAAGGTGCAGAAAATAATCCAGCCTCTCTCTGGCGGACCCCCATCCTCCCTGGTGGGAGGCGACCACCATTTGAGCGAGAGGAACAGCAGCCTTGGATGAGAATCAGCATCTAAGTTCTGCCCGCCTTCCTCCCCCGCCTCCCAAAATAGAATTCTCTGAAACATACACTGGGGGCCTAGCAGGCATCAGAGAGGGGCATCCTCCCCCAGGAAAATGACAGAGGGACACATCGTAATCCCCACATTGTCTCTGAATACCAAACTATTACAAGCGTGCATGAAGGGGTTCAGCCTGCAGACCCTGGCTGCAAACTGCCTAGATTCAAATCCTGGCTGTCTCAAATCCACCCACGTGCTGTGCAACCTCGAGCAACTTGCTTTACCTCTCTGGGCCTCAGTTTTTTCTTTTTGTAAAATGGAGTGCAATAATAGTGCCTACCGCCTGAGAGGTAATGTATCTGAAGTAACGAAAACAGTTTCTGGATAAAGAAAAGGTGGTATAGCCACACACTGGAATATTACTCAGCCATGAAAAGGAGTGAGGCACTGACACATGCCTTAGGTGTCAATGTAAGGATGAACCTTGAGCATGTCACACTCAGTGAAAGATGCCAGACGCAAGAGGCCACATAGTGTGTGACTCCATTTATATAAAATGTCCAGAACAAGCCAATCCACAGACAAAAAGTGGATTGATGGTTGCTGGGGGTTGGAGGAGGGGATGGGGAGTGACTGCTGATGGGGACACGATTTCTTTTGGGGTGATGGAGTGTTCTGGAAGTAGGTAAGGATGATGATTGCAGAATATTGTGAATGTACTAAATGCTACTGAATTTTTAACTTTAGAATAGTTGAAATGGCAAATTTTATGTTATGTGCATTTGTTTTGTAAGATTTAAAGATGTTTTTTGGCTGGTGTGACATAGCATAGTGACACTTGGAGAGTGTTACCTACGGCTCGGTGTGAGAGAAGGCTGCCAGTCAGAGCTGTGCGGGGGGTTGTATTCTAAAGCTGGAGTTGTAGGAGGCAGTGTATGGACTACATCCAAGGTGGACTTAGCTGGGTTTTCCAGGCTCCTTGTGGACTGGCTAATTTGAATAATATCCTGGGCTCCGGGGCACAGGGCCTGTCCTTAGCTGCCTGGTACCTGGTCCCAGTGCAATTAGAGCATTGCACAATGGCTTAGTGTGTGAGAGCCAGATAAGGGAAGTGGTTGGGGTTTGAACTTAATTGGCAGCTCAAGAGGTACTGATCAGGCTGGCAGGTTAGCTCACTTGGTTGGAGCGTGGCGCTGATAACACCAGCGTCACAGGTTCAGATCCCCATATTCTCCAGTCTCCAAAAAAAGAAGAAAAAAGGCGGGAGAGTGCTGACTGACCTCTAGCCAGGGCCACAGGACTGGGCCACGACATCATTAAAAACAACACAAAACAAAAATCCCAGTGTCTGGAACAGAGCCGCCATTCAATAAACATTATCTACTAGAATAATACTGCAAAGTGAAGTGTTCCCAGCTTTCAAGTCTTAGTATTCATTTAGCAAACAGTTCTTTGACCCCAAGATTGTGAGAAGAGTTGGCATGTGCCTCCCACAACCCACCGGGCAGGTAGGGATGTGGGTAGAGCTGAGCTGTCCGTTTATGAAGAGTCGCGGTAGTTTCTTCCTCTCTCTCTGTCTGTGATCTGGTTAACCCAGGAGGATGTCACACTTTCAGTGTTGTCTATATGACTCTGGAGCCAGGCTGCCTTCTGGGATCCCTGGCCTCACACTTGGAACCTGTACGCCCTTAGGAAAAAACATTAACCGCAGTGTGCTCACCCATAAAATGTGGAAAATAATACCAGCTTTACAGGGTGTGATGCAATAACATGATAAGGATTATCATGGTGGTCTTTAGTGCTGCTCACCAAATATTTCTGGATCTTGCCCTTCCAGGCACATGGCAGGATCAACTTCCCACCCCATGTGGCTGGATGGGATCATGGGATGAGCCCTGGTCAATGAGGTGTGAGAGAAGTGACACACGACAGTTCGGAACTGAGACACTTAATTGCCAGTGGAGACACTCTAGAGTTGTTCCTCTCTCTGGGATGAAGACTGGCAATATTCAACATAGTGGAGGCAGCCACAGCCTGGGTCCCTAAGTGACAAAAATAAGCAACTCTGGTAATGTACAATAGACACTCTAGAGTTGTTCCTCTCTCTGGGATGAAGACTGGCAATATTCAACATAGTGGAGGCACCCACAGCCTGGGTCCCTAAGTGACAAAAATAAGCAACTCTGGTAACCTACAATAGAATGTGTTGTAAGATCACAGTGAAAACTTTGTGGTGGTTTTAAGCCATTGAGATTTGGGGGATTTCTTGTTACTGCAGCACATCCTAGCCTATTCTGACTGATACAGCTTCCTTCCTCCCTTCCTCCCTTCCTTCCTTTCTGTCTTCCCATTTATCTATCAATCCATTATTTAACCACATTTATACTTTTCTTCCTATTTACCCACTTATTTATTGTCATCCTCACCCTCATTCTCATTTATTGGTCACTCAATGTGCACTAGGCATGATGCCGGGCATTTACATACAGTATCTCCTGATCTTCACAACAGCCTGAAGAGAGAGGCTGTAATCGCTACCATTTTACAGATGAGGAAGCTGAGGCCAGGAGGAAGCACGTGCCCATCTTCCCTGCTCAGCATCCTTCACCTTGCTGCTCCACCATCCCATATAAATGTCTCTAATCCCATGACAGAACTAGAAATGATTGTTTGCATCTGCTCAGGATATTGGCTCGTGGGCTTGCTATCCCTCAATAACTTATTATAATGCAAAGAAACAGTCAGCCACCAAGCCTGGCTGATTTTAACTTTCAACCCACATGGTGCCTCAAGGACAAGATCTCATATTCTTTCCATGAGTCTCTGAAGCATTTCATTCCTTTAATGTTACCTGAGTGGGTAACTCCACAATGCAAACCCTTCACCTTCCCACAAGTACTTTTAGCTTTTGGAACTGCGTTGCATCCATTGTAGGCAGGATTGTCTGTTTATTTCTTTTATTTGTTCTGTCCTTGTCTCGAAGCAGCATCTGGGACACTGGTGCTTCTGCCACCACCTCTGCCACGTTGCCCATTCGTGTATTTTCCCACTTCAGAAACTAACATTTCTATTTTGAAACACTGAGCCTGGAGATACAGGCTTACAGAAGGTCTCCTGTGGAAATTGGCTTGGAAAATGTGGACAACACATTTCAACTGTTTGAGATACGTGTAGCAGAGGTTGTTAGGTGTCCTTCACAACTGTTCTCCCTTCTCTCTCAGCACTCGAATCCCCAATTTTTAGTTGACCACATTGGGCCTCCCAAAGTAAAGAAAATATTCCACTAAATGGTGCACCACACTGGACCATGTGGACAAGTGTAACACTCTAAGGATGCAGAGCAATGGTCTGGAAGGAGCCTGCACCCTGCCTTCACGGAGCGCCAAACCAGCCCTGGACTGCGTGCACCAATTGCTGTCGACATAAAATAAACGTATTAAATTTTTTTACTTAAAAACTAAGTTGAATTTTTCATATAGTAAAATATGTAGACCTTGAATGTACAGACCAATGAGCTTTGACCCTTGTATACATCAAGGGTCAAATAGCCACCAGTCTAATCGAGAGAGAGA
>NW_007737853.1:30809-43155 GCF_000696425.1 Galeopterus variegatus | reverse complement strand
AGTTTAATCAAGTGGCCAATGATTCAATCAATTATGCCTACGTAATGTAACCCCAATAAAAACTCTGGACGTAGAAGCTCAGTGGAGCTTGCTGGTTGGTGAATGCATTGATGTGCTGAGAGGGTGACATGTCTTGATTCTGTGGGGTGAGGATGAGAGAGGTCTGCATTTGAGATCCTCTTTTTTTTTTTTTTTAAATGACCGGTAAGGGGATCTCAACCCTTGGCTTGGTGTTGTCAGCACCACGCTCAGCCAGTGAACAAACCGGCCATCCCTATATAGGATCCGAACCTGTGGCCTTGGTGTTATCGGCACCACACTCTCCCGAGTGAGCCACAGGCTGGCCCTTGAGATCCTCTTAAACCTTGTCTTATGTGGCCCTTCAATTGGCTCATCCTGATTTGCCTCCTTTATGATAAAACTGTAATTGTAAGTACAGCTGTTTCCTGAGTTCCTTGAGTCATTCCTAGTAAATTATCAAATCTGAAGAATTTGTGGGAACTCCTGAATTTGAAGCCAGTTAGTCAGACATGTAGGTAGCCTGAAGACCCCTGAACTTTGACTGGCATCTGAAGTGAGGGCAGTATTGTTGGACATTGTGCTTTTAACCTGTGGAATCTGATGCTAACTCTGGGGGGTTAACGGCAGAATTTAATTGCACTCTGGACAAGGGAGGAGGGGATATACATCTTTCACTTTTTTCCAACAAGACATCAGCAAGAAACAAGGTATAATTTGTTCCTCTATCAAATTAATCAGCCACAGCAGCAAAGCCCAGGAGGGCAAGGATGGAATCTCATTCACCTTTTTTTGTTTCTACAGATGCTGAGCAGCTGCAGGCTGGTTCCTTGGGGTGGCAAGGAGGGGATGGGAGATTGGCTGGACCTCTGTGGATGATGGTTCAGCTTTATGGGGGTGTGTGGCCTCCATGATTTTGTGTGTGATGAAGGTGAAAGAGGCTCAGACACGGCATTTATATTCCAAGTAAATATTTATTGGGTGCCAGTACTGAGCTGGGCATGGGGGTGGGCTGGTTGAAAAGATGAAACTGGTGAGATGAACCGAGAGCTTCCAGACGTCCTTGGGAGAAATAAAATGTTGTGGATCTTTAACAAAAGTCAGTGCAGAAGCATGTCTCAACGCAGGTTCCTGGGCCTGCCCCACCCATGCCCTTTTGAAACCTGAAGCATCCTGGGAATCTGCATTCTCTGCAATCTTCTTTCCTTGGGAGAAATAAAATGTTGTGGATCTTTAACAAAAGTCAGTGCAGAAGCATGTCTCAATGCAGGTTCCTGGGCCTGCCCCACCCATGCCCTTTTGAAACCTGAAGCATCCTGGGAATCTGCATTCTCTGCAATCTTCTTAGGGGTATTGTCCTCACACTAAAGTTGGAGAATCAAAGCAAGAGTCCTGGCTGGACTAGCGGTCAGGTGTGGCTGGTGGGAATATGATAGGAAATTACTCTCAGCAGTGAGGGACTAGGTCATGTAGGCCATGGGAGAGTATTTGGATTTTATCCTTCAGGAGTGGGACTTGATCAGATTTGTGTTCTAGAAAGACCTCTCACTGTGTGTGGAGAATGAACTGGCTGTGTGTGCACACACACACACACACGCAGGGGGAAACAGACCATGAGGACACCGGGGTACACAGAGGAGACCAGGGCATGCAGGCGGGCAGAGGGCTAAAGAAGAGGGAATGTATTTAAGCAGAACAACTTGCGTTGGGGTCTATGGGATGAGAAGGGGTCTTTGGGATGTGGAGGGGCTGCCCCATTGATGGAGACATGGGGTGGGGGGCAGTCTGGGGGTTGAGTAGATTAGGTGTTCGGTTTGAAAGGATTCATTTAGGGTGATTGTGAGACACACAGGGCAAACTCTTCTCTTACACTGAAGACCCCAAAAGGCAGTATCTGTGTGCCTTTTCCTTTCTGAAAGCTCTCCCATTCCCAGAGGGCAATTCTAAATATACCAGAATATCTCCCACAATTAGACTTCACTCAGACATCGAACTGAACCCCTCCCCCTCTGCCTGCCTCATTCATGAAGCGCCTCTGGCATTTAGGTGTCTTATAATCATATTTTCTCTGCTTGTTAATGGACCCACTGAGGCAGTACTCCCGGGAGAGAGAAATATTTCATTTGTCTGGGGCTGAAGAGGGAGACGGGCTTGCCAGAGCTAATGAGGAATCAATGCCTCCTAATTGTTAATTAAACGAGTCTGGCTGTCTCCTGGGGTTATTAGTTGGTTGGCTGGTCCTTGAGTGTCCACAAATTTAATTATATTCCCCCAATAAACACCTGCAGCAACCATCTTCCTACGGTATCTCTGTGGGGGAGATCTAGAAGAAGGATCTTCGTGTGTGTTGAAGCTATCACTTCATTTATTGATTGACATATTATTCTTTGACGCCTTTATTGATTCTACAAATGTTTATTGAGCACCTGCTGTGTGTCAGGCCCTGGACTGGGCGCTGGAGACACAGCAGTGAAAATACAAACATTGTTTCTGCCCTCATGGAGTTCACAGTGTAGCAGGGAGACAGACACGTATGCAGATAACACAAAATAATTGGACTGGAGACATGATATTCCAGGCCTATGAGAATGTAAACACAGACTTCATATGAGCAGTGCTGAGGCCACAAGGAAAGTTTCTCCTGGTGAAATGGGGCTTGGAAAGAAGACAGAGTCAGCCATGGGGGGTGGGGGGTGGGCAGTGGATTCCAAGCTGGGGGAACAGCAAAGGCACAGGCCCTGAGGCTGGAATGAGTTCCGCGTGCTGCCTGTGACTTGATTGAGAGGCTGCAGAGAATTAAGGGTGAGCATCAATGTTGCCACAACTCACTACCAGGCACAAATTCACACTTGTCCTGTGATTGGTCCAAGGAACTGATTGGGGAGGGGAGAAAAAAACATTTCTGAAACTTTTGTTGAAAAGGATCCTTAGAACCCTGGTGTAGGGAGGGCTTCAAAAGCCATTCCCTCACTGATTCCCTCAGGAAAGTGTCATGAGGTGGTTAAGGGCCCTGGGTTTATAGTCAGATATTTTGTATCTCCAGGCCTGTGGGGCCATACAGGTGACATGGCCAAAACTGTACAAGGCACAGAGCTACATTTTCATGGGAGGAGGGCATTTCCTTGTTTGATTCTCTCCCCTGTATCCCATGGAATTAACCAGACCACCCCTTGGGTGGAAGCAATTCCTTCCTGACCGCCCCCCCTCACCAACTTGCTTCTTCATTTCAGGTGAAAGTCGAAGGGAGTCCGCGCTATGAGGCCGGCTGTGACTTGTTGTCGTAGTACATCAGAACAACAAAATCACTAGTCTTCCACACAGCACTAGACCACACCACTCTAGTCTTCTTCAAACTCTTTCCCATGTCTGAGATCCCTGCCAAGGTGTCCCCTCACCTGAGCCAAGCTGTGACATCTGAGCTTCCTGCTTCTGTACCGCCTCCTGTTTTTGCATTCCCGATAATCCTGGAGAAAGGCAGGGTCTGATTTCCAAGGGCCCAACTCCCATCCAAGCACGTCAAAAACATAAAATTTGGAGTTGCACTGGTGTAGGGTTGACATACAGCTTCATCCTTGGGCCGAGAGCCCTCGAGCTAGTTATCTTCCTGCCCCCCTTGGGACCTCTGTTTCCTCAGTTGTCACCTGAGTGTGATAACACCCATGTCCTACGGTTGAAGATGGCATGATAGAATGTAAAACACTTGGTGCAATATTTCTCAGAGAAGTCCAAAGGGGCACGATAATGACACCTTGGCAGGCACCCGTTCCCCCACCAATTGCCCATCTTACCTGTTGGAAATTGCAGACTTCTGTGTGCACTTTTATCTCACCTGCTCATGTGGAAAATAATTTGCTTTTAAAAAATCCATTAAGTGAGGGACAAGTCTCCAGAGCCGTCAGGCACCACAGGCCACTCTTTTCCCTGCCCCCCCCCTCCCCCCAAAATCAAGGGGAAAGGGCGGTGAGGGACAAGTCTCCAGAGCCGTCAGGCACCACAGGCCACTCTTTTCCCTGCCCCCCCCCCTCCTCCCCCCAAAATCAAGGGGAAAGGGCGGTCCCTTTACCGGGGAGCTGTCCGGAGCCCTGGTGCTGAAACGGACCCGCTGGGAGCTGTCCGGTGCCTGGTGCTGAAACGGATGGTGGTTCCCTTCCCAGACCCCAAGAGGCACTGTCCGGGGCTCGGTGCTGAAATAAACAGTAATTTCTTTCCGTGATCGGCTGAGAACTGTCCTCAGCCTCAGTGCTGAAGAAAACTTGACTTCCTCCCTCTGTTGCCCGGCTTCCCCTATCCCCTTCGTTCTCTCCTCTGTTCCTCTGACTCTCAAGACACCCCCCCCCAAATTCTCCCCCATCCTCTTCCCGAGGAGCTTCAGAATGCAGAGGGGGCAGACACGGAAGGGTCGCAACTAGGACTCTATGCCTGCTCCTCACCCCGTGGCATGCTCCAGCAACTTACCTCCCAGGCAGCCAACCCGGTCGGTCTCCGCTTTCCAGACCGTCAAACTTTGCCGCCCCTGTCGCTTTCTGGGAAGATGTTCATGCGCTGACCCGCAAGCTAGCCCCATCCCCGGGGTCCTGGCTCCCTTAGGTCACCCCTCCCCCACGCAGCTTTGGCCCTTCCTCTGTGTGCCTCACCTGCTTCCAGTCTTGTTGGCAGATGCAGGTGCCGGGTGGCTGTCGAGGCGGGGGGACGCGCGCTTTTATGGGCTTTGGGGAAGGCGGGGCCCCGGGAACCTTGGGAGGGGCTTCACCAGCCGGCCAATGGGACTCCGCCTCGGAGTGAAGCTCCAAAGATTACCTCATAGGTTGTGGCCTCGACTTCAGAATAAAAGTCTGGCATCTGCCCAAAAGCTAGGTTAGGGGTTTTCTGGATGGAGAGGTAGCACTCACTATGGCCCTTAGAGTTTCCTCAATCGGCCCAGCCTATTCCTGGGTTCCTGAGCTCCCAGGTGGCTCAGGAGCTCTGACTGGTATCTGCTTCTTCCCATTCCCAGCTTGTGCTATTGCTGGGCCAGGAGAGAGGAAGCTGGTAAACTGTGTTGGGGAAAAATAAAGGGTGTCGAGAGTATTTAAGTCCAGTTCCACCTAGGCAAACTGAGGTCTGTGAGAATGGAGGGTTCAGAGGAGCCTGGGACAGAAATAGGGCCCAAGCTTATGCCTTTTGATTCTTTGGCTCAAAACCTAACTCATAACTCAGTTTACTGTAGTGCTTTACTGGGAAGTCTCCGAGCCAACACGCAAAGCAGGGTTCAAATCCAGATTTTTCTCCTCTTTGCTTTGGGATGTTGGGTATATTTGAATCTCTGTGTGCCTCAGTTTCTCTTGCAAAGTGATGATAATAGTTGTACCTTCTCAGAGCATTGTGATGAGGAATGAATGATAAGGTGTGGATTGCATGTTGGACATAATCAGGACAGGGATTTGGGTGAACCGAGGGAGGCACCCATCTTAGGTGCAAAATTTAAGGGGGCATCAAAAAATTCAGTAACCAAGATAAATAGTATTTCAACGCAAAGTTTTTTTCTTTTTCTTTTTTGCAGCAACATTTAAGCTGAAATCAATGCAATGTTTTAAGAAATCGAAGTTTATGTAAAAAATTAAAAACCACGATGAACAAAATATCACATTTTAAATAAAGACAAGGTCAGCCTTCCTATTTTTCCTTTTGCCCAGTACTAGAAATAATGTCTGGACATGGCAAGCTTTCCAACAATGTAGCTATTGTTATTTTCTGAGACTTTCCATCTATTTATTTACTCGACAGACTTCTGTTGTATCAGGCACTGGGGACACATACATGAATCCAGCAACCAACCTTGCCTTTACGGAACATAGAGACATTAAAATATAACTATATGCAAATGTTAGTATGAGTGACCATAGAAAGATTTTTGTCCTAGCTTGTGCACTCTCCAATAGGAAAGTCCCTGATGGGACTGCTCATTTTGTGGAATTTGCAATGAACCACGAAGCCAGAAGCCTTGAGTAAGGCACCCAGCATCTATCAACAAGGATGCCCAAACCAACGGTTGACTCCACTGATGTATTTAAGTTAAAACCATGGGGTGTGGGTGCAGAGGACGTACGTATGGGATTCTCATACATAGTAGGTACTTAACAAGTTCACTGTCAAGTGTGTGACTTGATTGAACTCATCTAAAAACACTCTGTCTGAATCTTCCATCCTGCCTCCTGTTTGGAGGCCAGTTGTGACTTTGCAAACCCAAAAGAGGAGCAGAGAGCTTGTTACAAAAGGAAAAGGAAAAATGGGAGTACAACCTGGGGATAGCTGGTTTGTTTGTTCGTTTGTTCCTCTCCTTAAAAAAAAAAAAAACTTTTTTACTTTGGAAAGAAAAAGAACAAGGTAATTTTATGTAGTGGTGACCGCTGTGAAGAAAACTGATAGAGCAGAGGTGGAAAATTCTTTCTGTAAAGGGCCAGAGGTAAGTATTTTTGGCTCTGCGGGTCAGACTGTCTCTGTAGTGACTACTTACTCTGCCATTGTAGCTCAAAAACAGCCTCAGAGAATACATAAGTGAATGTGACTTTGTGCCAATAAAACTTTATTTATAAAAACAGCAGCAGCTCATTTGGCCCTCAGGTTGTAGTTTGCCGACCCCTGCAGTAGAATGTGACTGGCTGGTGAGGGGGACATTGCTTTAAGCTGGGTAGTTGGGATAGGTTTCTCAAGATAGGGGCATTTGAGCTGAGATCTGGAAGGCGAGAAGGAGATGGCCATGGGAATATTTAAAGAACAAATATTGGGCCGAAGGAACAGTTGTGTAAAGGCCCTGGGGGTGGGAGAGAGGGTGGGAGTGGGAGTGGGTGGAGGTGGGAATAGGGGTGGGAGAAGGGTGGGGCGGGGGAACAGGCCCTAATGGGTGTGCTGGTGGATGAGCAAGGCTGGAGGGGATTTGTAGGAAATATGATTGGAGAGAGATGGGCAGGGGCCTGGTCATTCAGGCCAGGATCAAAACGCAGCTCCTCAGGTCACACAGGAAAACCAACTATCCTTTCCTTTTCTCCCTTTTGAGTTTTTACTTTGTGCCAGGCTCTGTGCCAAACATTCTATATGCCAAGTATTCCAAAGGCCCCAGGACAACCCCAGAAGATAGCTACTGTTGTTCCCATTTTGCAGATGAGGAAACTGAGGCACAGAGAGGCTAAGTAAGTAGCCCAAGACCACCCAAAAAGCAAGCAGCAGAGCTGGGATCAGAACATAGCCCTGTCACCTGGCCCTGGAGCTCAGGCTCCTCAGTGCTCCCCCCCACTGCCTTCCTTCAGGGTCCCCCTGTACCTCCAGGAGAGCAGAGAATGTCTTTACACCCAGGATTCCTGGATTCTCCTGCCAGTTCTTCTAGGCTGCAGAGCAGATATAAAATGCCCCATTTACTGATGGCTAGAGAGGGAAGGGGCTTGCCCAAGGACCACGGCGAGTGGGTGTGGGAGCTGGAATGGGGACCCCTGTCTGGCACCTACAAGGTCTAAGCTCCCATCCATTGTCCACTCCATTCCCTGTCCCTTCTAGAGGTACCCCATGTGTATATAAGCTTATACGTTCTCCCCCCACAGAAGCCTTTTCTACCTTTTTAAGAATTATTTTTAAAGCCAGGCACATTGAGGTATAATCTACATGCAATAAGATTGATATTTTAATAGGTGTACATTTCTATAAATTTTCAGTGTCCAGTTCTATAAATTTTGGCAAATGTACAGTCATGTATCCAGCACCTTAATCCATACAGAACGGTTCCATCACCCCAAAAAGTTCCCTTGTCCCCTTTGTAGTCTGTACCCTCCCCCCAGCCCTAATGCCTGACAATGACTACTGCGATCTCCATCCACATAGTTTGTTGCCTTTTCCAGAATGTCATTTAAGTGAAATCACACAATGTGCAGCCTTTTGTGTCTGGCTCCTTTCACTCAGCATAATACATTGGAGATTCGTCCATGTTGTTGTGTGTATCAGGAGTTGGCTCATTTTATTATTAAGCAGTATTCCATTATGTGGATGGTCTACGGGTTGTTTAGCCATTCATGAGCTCAGGGACATTAGGTTCTGGAACATCTTCAGTGTTTGGAAATTATGAATAAAGCTGCTATAAATATTCACGTACAAGCTTTTGTATTGGCAACATGCTTTCATTTCTCTAGGGTAAACACCTAGGAGTGGGATGGCCAGGACATATGGTAAATATGCGTTTAACTTTATAAGAAACTACTACACTTTTTTTCCAAAGTGGCTGTACCATTTTGCCCTCCCGTGAGCTCTGGCCGAGAGTTCTGGTTGCTCCTTGTCCTCATCAGCAGTTGGTATTGTCGGTTTCCTTTTTAGCCACCTAATACGTGTGTAGTGACTTCTCCCTTTCCCTTAATACATAAGGTAGCATTCTACACTCACCTTGCAAAACAGGCTGTTTTTGACTTAATAGTATATCTAGGAGAACAAGTCATCATCCTCAACAAAAAAAAATTCTAGTTGGAAAGACAGTTGCTCCCAGGTGATTCTCAGAGTTTTCAAAGTAGAGAGCACTGTAGGAACCCAGGGGAATCCCCTGGCCCAGTCCAGGTTGAGGAAGGACGGCGGAATCAAGAAAGGCTTCCTGGAGGAGGTGCCACTATCTAAACTATGACCTAAGGAAGAGGAGGAGTGAGCTAAGTGAAGTTGTGGAGTGTGTTCCTGGCAGGGGAAACAGCACGTGCAAAGGCCAGGAGGAAGATTCAGACTTGGTACATTTGGACTCAGGACCACTCAAAGGCAGAGTCCTTCCTCTTTCTCCCACCCCTTGCTGCATGACTTTGGATCTGACTGGCCCATTTACACAGAGGTGGCAACTTGCAAACGCGGGCTCCATTCTGCCTTCTGGAATAATCATAGCTGGTGTTTTTCTTTTTTTGTTCTGTTTTTTAATCACTTACTGTGCACGAGACCCTTGCTAATTCAGGTTCTGCCCTTCTTGTCTCGCTGGGAATGTTAGCTTCATGAAGAGGCCCCTTTGTTTAGTTTTCTCTCCTCTGGGTCCCCAGGTTCTATAATATTTGCTTGTGTCCCAGAAGAAAGACAAAAGTGAATGAATCTCTTTAGAAAATGTCCCCATGAGACTCCAGTTAGGAACAGAAGCTAATTATCTCCAGGGATAATAACTCAGCCATGAGTATTAATTAATAGCTCATCAGGGCAGGGAAAAAAAAGGTCTAGGAATAAGGGTCTTGGGTGATTCTTCCTCCCTCTCCCCTGCCTTGTACACACACACACACACACACACACACACACAGAGCCCCCTCCTCAGCCATCCGTTACTATAGAGACCTCTTTCCTGCCACCCTTGTGAGCATTTACAAATCAAGACCGCACAGATGGTGGCCTCAGCAGGCCTGTTGTTCTCTCTTCTAAGGACAGTTTCTGGAGCCCTGAGGATTAAGGAAACAGGGCTACTCTGGACAACATCTGCCTGAGGCCCTGAAACCTGACCCTCAAACCCTGGCAGGGGGAGATTAATGGAGGCATTTACCCAGAAGGGGCTTAGCACACAAACAGGACCACACACAGGTCGCCCTCCCCACCTGAGGCCACCAGGGAATCCCTAATGAAGGTCTCAGTCCTCCCACCCCTACCTCCTGCCCTCCAAGAATCACCCCAAACCCCAGGTACTTTAACACTTCAGACCCTGTGGGAGAGGAGAGAATCTCACCACGTGTGTCCTGGAATTATTGCAATATTATGAGCTAGTGTTTACTGAGCATCTATTTTGTGCCAGCCACTGTGCTAAGCACTTTATGGATGATGACAATGACTGCAATAATGATGCTTATTCATCTGTCACTCACTATGTGCTAAGAACTTTATATATTATATACGAGCCAGGATCTGGCCCATTTTGATCGCTCCTGTATTTCCATGCCTGAAATTGATAGCCATTGAATGAACGAGTGAGTGAATTATCTCTTTTACTCCTCAGGGCCCCCCTAAAGCACAATGACCACATCCCACTTTTCAGATGTGGAAACTGAGCCTCAGAGAGGTGGGGACATTCCTCCCAAGGACACCCAGTGAGCAGAAATCAGAGAAGAGATCTAAAAGGAGGTCTTTCTATTACAGAACCCCCTACCCTTTATTCCCTTAAAGCCCAGAGAACAAAAGCAACTTTCTCTGGCTCATGCAGCGTGTGAGTCCCAGCCACGACTAGAATGTGGCTTTCCTACCCTTTTCTTGGTTTTTCCGTACTTTCTTGCAGCCCCCACACCAAGCACAACCGAACACAATGAGCCATACATACGGGCCCCAATAGGTATTTGTGGATATTTGTGAATGAGGCTGTGGGTACCAGGTTTGGACCTTCCAGAACTTTCCCGAATCCTTCTCAGGTTATGTGCTCCATCTCCAACCTTGCCCTTCAGAAAGCCAGGACATGGAGTTTTGTTCCTGTTGGAAAGATGGGAGAAAGGGAGGCACACAGAAGTCAGATTTTTAGTTCATGGCCATATTTAGAGAGAGGGTGGCTGGCTGGCGCTAGGGCTAGATGCTTTCCCCAACACCATCCTACTGCTCCTCTAAATGGCTCTTGGCACCTGCCTGCTCCCCAAACCGATTTTCTAGCTTTCTTGTTGGTTCTGTAACCTTCATGACGTCCTTTCGATAAATTTCCTCTCTGTTTAAATGATAATTCAGCTACCATGCATCGAAAACCTACTGGGTGCCCGCTCTCTCTCCTGCATCTCATTCTCATATGAATTTCCCAAGCGTGGTGCTATTGGCCCCCAAGAAGCAGCAGTGGGCCCAGAAAGGTTGAGACACCTGCCCCAGGTCACACAACAAGGACAGGAGAAGAGAGACTTTTTGAAACCAGATTCCCCACGATGAGACACATGGTATGGTTAGTATCTGTGCTCTGAGAGGTATCAGCCCCCGGTCTCCAAAGGTGGCTGCAGAGTTCAGGAGCAAAGCTGAGTTCTTGCAGACCTCGTTTCCTCTCTAGCCCTGAGTCCTAGGAAGACCTTGAACACTATGTTCTCCCTTTTCAGCTTTTGGAGGCCTCAAACACATATTTACCAAATTCCAAGTACAACCCTCCCTCCAGCTGCCCTTCTCATGACCGCCCATTCCAGTGCGGGGGGAGGGGATAAGAGCAAAATTCCGCAGGGGTGGAGCTGAGTACACCCATAGCCAAGGCAGAGAAAACAAGATGTGCCTGTTTTCTGGGGCTCTGCCATTTGTGTAGCGACAGAGCAGGTGGGAAAAGAGACAGATCAGGGGAAAGAGCCTTTCAGGCAGAGGGAACAGCGGGTGTAAAGGACCGGAGGTGGGAACCAGCATTGGAGAAACTGACAGAGGGCCAGATATGTCCTCCTGTGCACTGAGATCCTGGGCCGCTTCCTGGGGTCTATGAAACAGTTGGTCCTTGGAGCCTGTGTTCTCCATAGTGAAGCGGGGGACTCAGACCTGTAGGCCTTGGTACACAGTAGGTGCTCAATTAATGCGTGCCCATGAAAGAATGAACAAAGCAAAGAACTGAAGGGGGAGGTAAGAGATCAACCAGTCCATGATCCCAAAACTCAAGTGCCTGCCGGAACCTTTCACGTGAAAGCCTCCAATTTGGGTTCACTTAAAAAGAGCATCATGTAGGGAAACAAACCCTGCAGCAGCCAGTTCAGCACGAGGCCTCTCATCCAACCCCTTCATTTAATCTGTGCAACTGAGGTTCCGCACCATTAAATGATTCCTGAAAGGTCTCACAGCACATATGAGTGCGGCAGCCAGTTCAGCACGAGGCCTCTCATCCAACCCCTTCATTTAATCTGTGCAACTGAGGTTTCGCACCATTAAATGATTCCTGAAAGGTCTCACAGCACATATGAGTGCGAGGACCATGATGATGATTAGCTGCCGTTTACTGAGTGCCTACGGTATACGTCACATACGTTCTCTCTATAAAAACTCACGACTCCCACAAATAAATATAATGATCCCCCTTTTTTTAATTGATGAGGAATCAGGCTCAGAGAGGTTAAGCAACTCGCCTAGAGTCACACAGCCATAAATGGCAGACGGAATTCAAATCCAGTCCACCCAGAGCCAATTCTTCTTCTACACTCTTTTCAAGAGTTAAACCTTTCCTATCTTTGTCCAGGAGGAAACCTAGACCCAGCGAATGGAGAAGAGTCACTTAATACAGCTAACAGCGATTAAACAGTTCCATGACACCCCGAGTCTTCAGAGTCAAACCTGTTGCCCGCGGCCCCAAATCCAGATTTACGCAACGCTGAGGCTAGGGTTCCCCAACACCAGTGCAAACACTCCAACCCCCCGTCCCCACCCCACCCGCCCACCA
>NW_007737853.1:25173-26066 GCF_000696425.1 Galeopterus variegatus | reverse complement strand
CGCCCACCACCACCACCCTAGGTGCACACAGTAGGCACTTAATGAGCGTTTTGATGGCGCTCGTGGAAGCAGAGCCTGCTGGAGGAGAGGGTCTTGTTTTCCAGCCCTCCCTGCTCAACCACCCGGGGTCTGCCCAGCCCCCAGCCCCCAGCCCCCGCGCACCGTGCGCTCTCCCTCCGCAATTACGGTAATTAGCTGCGAGCCGCTCTTCGGGGAGGGAGGACGCGGGGAGGCGGACTTTGGCCCAGGCTGACCTGCTTCCCGAAGGGCCCTCGGATTGGTCCGTGCCGGGCACGTGATGCGCGCCGTGGACTTGTTGCTGGGCATCTAGGCGTTGCCGGGGCAACGCCCGCCGCTCTTTCTCTACGCGGAGTGCCGGGGAGAAGTGGCTGAGGGTCTCGGGACTCTGCGGGAGGCGAGGAGGGGGGATCGCGGGGGCCGGGCGAGCACTACCTCCCTCCCTCCGTTCCCCCTAGGCCTCAGCACCCTCGCCCCCGGCCCGGTCGTCCTGAGCCACTCACGGACATGACATGACACCCTCGTGGGTGGACACGGCAAGGTCAGGGTCACGATCATGGCCAGGGGACACATGCCACGTGACGAACATTTAGACATATGCAGACAGGGTGCACAGAGGGACACTCTGAAGGACAGACAGACAGAACACAGACAGAGATCTTGCTTTAACAAACAGGTGTTGAAAGCACACCAGACTCAAAGCCTGTGTTCACAGGGGGGTGGCAACAGATGACAGAGAGAGGAGACAGTCCTGGTCCCCGCAATCATCGTCATCACAACAGCTCCTGTACCTGACCACTCAACCCTGTGTGCGGGGCCTGAGCTAAGCACTTTATCTGCATTTCATCCAAATTACACCCCAGTAAGCAGGTATT
>NW_007737853.1:18495-24128 GCF_000696425.1 Galeopterus variegatus | reverse complement strand
TGTGTGTGTGTGTGTGTGTGTGTTTATTGTGGAAAAATACACATAACATAAATTTTGCCATTTTTAACGATTTTTGAGTGTACAATTCAGTGGCATTAAGCACATTCACACTGTTGTGCAGCCATCACCACCATCCATGCAAAGAACTTTGTCATCTTCCCAAACTGACACTCTGTCTCCATTAAACACTCAGTCCCATTACCCCTTCCCTCCAGAGCCTGGTAACTTCTAATCTACTTTCTCTTTCTATAAATTTGCCTGTTCTAGGTACCTCATCTAAGTGGAATTGTACAAAATTTGTTCTTTTGTGTCTGGATTCTTCCATTTAGCATAATGTCCTCGAGGCTCACAAATGTGGTAGCATGAATCAGAATTTCCTTCCTTTTAAGGTTGAATAGTATATCATTGCATGGATGGACTGCATTTTATCTATCCATTTATCAATAGGTGATGTAGGTTGTTTCTACCTTTTGGCGATTGTGGAGCATGCTGCTATGAACATTCCCATACAAGTTTCTGTTTGAGCATCCCATTATTTTTGCTGTGTTGTATTCATTAGAAGTAAGTCACTTCTGATGTGGAGGAGGGTGATTTAGGAGAGAAGGGCTACTTGAGTTTGGAGAAAGGGTCAAAGGAGGATTATTCTGGAAAAGTGATATTTAGGCTGAGACGTGAAGGCTGGGAAGGAGCCAGCGGCTGGATAACTTGGTGGAAGGGTGATCCAGGCATAGAGCAAAAGCCCACAGATGAGAAGGAGCTGGTATATTTGGGGACCAGAAATGCCAATGTGGCTGTCTGTCTGGAGAAAGCCAGCTTCCGGAGAGACTGAAGGGGCTGCCAGCAGTAGCCGTGGCTATGGGGAGGCTCCCATCTGTCCAGCTGTGGGATTTTTTTCCAATTGTCCTAGAAGCTGGTACAGGTGCACAGGAGGACACAGTTGAGTGCATTTTTTAAATTGCGGTAAAAAACGCATAACATAAAATTTACCATCTTAACCATTTTTAAGTGCACAGTTCAGTGGCATTGAGCACATTCACATGGCTGTGCAGCCGTCACCACCATCCTCTCCAGAACTTCCTCATCTTCCCAAACTGAAACTCTGTCCCCATTAAACACTCACTCCCCATCCCCTTCCCCAGCCCCTGGCACCCTCCATTCTACTTTCTGTCTCTGTGGATCTGACGACTCTAGAGACCTCCTGTGAGTGGAACCATACAGTATTTTGTGTTTTTGTGACTGGCATATTTCACTTGACATAATGTCCTCAAGGTTCATCCACATTGTAGCGTGTGACAGGATTTCCTTCCTTTTTAAGGCTGAATCACATCCCGTTGTATGGCTGGACCACATTTTGCTTACCCGTGCATTTGTCGATGAACACGGGGTTGCTTTCACGTCTTATGAACAGTGCTGCTGTGGATGGGTGTGCAAATATCTCTTTGAGACTCTGCTTTTGATTCTTTTGGGTATATACTCAGAAGTGGGACTGCTGGATCATACAGTAGTTCTATTTTAAAATTTTGAGGAACCTCCATACTATTCAGACTGTTTTCCACACTGGCTGCACCATTTTACGTTCCCACCCACAGAACACAACGCTTCTAATTTCTCCACATCCTCACCAACACTTGTTATTTTCTGTTTTTCTGAGAGGAGACATCTCATGGGCATGAGAGTTGGGTGCATTTTATATCAGGGTCTTGCCAGGTGAGTTTGAAAGGCCTAAAGGTTAAGCAGTGATTGAGGTCTGGAAGACTTTGCTGGCCATGGAATGAGAGTCACAGGTTCACACCAAAAATTTGGGGGAGACGGTGGGGTCAGGAGTGGGGTGGTAAAGAAGGAAGCCTGGAGGATTAGGGGGTAAAAATGCCACGTAGGAAAGCTGGTGGAAGGGCTCTTTGGAGTGGAGGTCAAAAGTGGGAACTTTGGTTGCCCACAACAGAAGCCACACCAGTGAGCTTAGGCTGGCTGTTGACAGGCTCAAAGGGTTTGCTGAGACCTGGGGTGGACCCAGCGTGGCTGTGGGGGTCTGGGCAGCAGGAGCCAGTGGACGTTTCCTCAAGGAAGCTGCGGTCACAATGACTAAGCCTGGCGCAAAGGTGTGATTCATCCTCTCCCCCTCCCACTCAGGCAGCAAAGTTCTGAGAAAGTTCCACCAACTGGCTCAGACTCATGAACCTGCCCCCTGAATGGACAGGACATGTGGATTGACAGGCCATCCAAGATCAAGCACGATGGGGAAGGAGGTGTCCCCCAGCAATACATGGGGATGCTACCAATCTCAAATCCCACCAGTCCATTATAGATTGTGCCCCAGGAACCCAGGCATTGGGGTGAGAAGGAATGAGGTGACCCTCATGTCCACATGAAAAGCCCCCAGTGCTAAGAAGCACCCGGGGCATGCAGCCTGTAGGTGAAACCTAGCAGCCAAGTTGACCACGTTCTTCTCTTGCTCTAACCTCTTCCATGGCTCCCTATTGCCCTCAGGATAAAGTCCATGCTTCAGTTTGCGTATGTGCAAAACATGACTATTAATAACATCTACCTCCTTGGGAGGTGGTAAAAATAAAATGAAATAACAGAGGGGGACACTTCAACAGTGCCAGGCATATAGTTAGCACTCGAGAAATAACCATAAATCAATGATTATGATGATCTTTTTGGTCATTAATGTCTTGGGTAGGACTTTGTAAGTCTTCACATATACCCCATTCCCACCTCAGAGATCCTGATATGCTTTCTCTCTGATCAAATAACTCCCTTTATTTCTCAGAAACTCAGTTTCTTCCTCTGTAAAATGGACACATAACAAGACCTACCTGACGGGTTGCTGTGAGTTTTTGTCTGTTTGTTTGTTTAACTCACTTGTAAAATGCTTAACACAGCATTCGGGACATAGTCAGTGCCCAGAAATGTTTAGTTAGTATAATATACTTTTTATTAAACTTTTTAATTTTGGGATCATCGTGGATTCACATGAAGTTATAAGAAATAATTCAGAGAGATCTCATTTACCCTTTACCCCGATGGTGGTAACAACTTGCAAAACAAAAGGACAGTATCACATCCAGGATATTGACATTGATACAGAACATTTCTGTCCCCAAAGAGGTATCTCCTGTTGTCCTTTTTTAGCCACCCCCAACTCCCTCCCACCCCAGCCCCTTTACCCCTGGCAACCACAACCCATCCTCCATTTCTACAATGTTATATAAATGGAAGCAAGCAGTACGTAGATTGGGATTGGCTTTTTACACTCAACATAACCCTCTGGAGCTTCATTCGGGTTGTGTGTTTTCAGTAATTCATTCCTCCTCATTGCTGAGTAGTTCTGCATACTGGTTTCTAATTCTTTATTTTGAGAAGGACGTTGAAAGTTGCAGGAACCCATGACCTCTTTTCCCCACTTCACCAGTAGTTAACATTTTAATATGTACGTCTTGTTATTGTGAATGAGCCAGTCAAAGGACTCAGCACCTCTAAGAAGAACACTGTTCTCTTCCAGAATCAAGATACAACAAATTCACAAAATTTAACGTTGATGAGATGTTATTATCCAATAGGCAATCCATATTCAGATTTCACCATCTGTCCCCATGTTCTTTAAAGCTCTTTTTCTTTTATGATCTGGGATCTCATCTCTCTGCAGCTTTTGTCTTCCATGACATTTGAAGAGTTTGTGTGTGTGTGTGCACGTGCGTGGTTTTTTGTTAGTTTGTTTTTGATGGCTGGCTGTTACGAGGATCTTAATCTTTGACCTTGGTGTTATCAGCCCCTAGCTAACCAGCCAGCCCTTCAAAGAGATGTTTTATAGATGTTTTGCAAATGGTTTTTTAGTTTGGGTTTGTCTGATTGTCTCTCTAGTTCACTTCATTCCTGCAACAAACAGTAATTGAGTGCCTACTGCATGCTGGGCACTGGCGTCACAGCAGCAAACAGGACAGGCAAGGACCCCTGCCCTGGCTTCCTAGTTGCATAATAAAACCATCATGGGGGTGGGATGTACTGATGCTTTGTGGTTCCTGGCCGTACATCCCAGTCTACCATTCACTTGCTGTGTGACCTTGCATTGAAAGCATCCCTCTCTGGGCCTCAGTTTTCTCGTGTGGAGAATGTGCCTGATCATAGTCTTTAATACTTATGGGGGCTGTGCGAATTCAGTGCAACAGCAAGTGGTAAGTTTGGTAAGTACTAAAGTTAACTCTCAGGAGTCTTATTATTCTATGAATTTAGTTAAGAGTTTCTCAACCTCAGCACTAACGACATTTGTACCAGATGATTCTTGGTTGTTGGGGGCTGTCCTATGCACTGTGACATCTTGAACAATGTCCCTGGCCTCCACCCACTCCATGCCAGGAGCACCCCACCATCATGACAACCATGAATATCCCCAAACATTGCCCAGTGCCCCCTGGGGGGCAGAATCACTCCCACGTGAGACCCACTGATCTATGATAAGTGGCTTTGTAGAATGACAATAATTAAAAAAGTAATCTGTGGATTAGGAGATGAAGCGCTCCATATTTATGCAACGAAGAGTTGAGAGATGTCAGGAAATTTCAAGCTGCAATCCTAAGGCTCTTTGTGCTTAAGGTCTCTGGCCCCGCACGTGTAAGCGAGTCGTGGTCAGATGCTCCGCTGACTGCCAGATGGCTGCTCTGGGCCCACCAGTCTCTGCTGACAGCTAGGAGAACCGGGGCTCAGGTTTCAGCTCAGCACAGCTGCTGTGAGGGCCCAGGCAGGTGAGGAGTCTGGAAACCAGGCTGCTCCGGTGAGGACTGAGCCTGCTAATCCCTGTGTCACTCACGTCTCTTGCAGAGTTTCCCAGCTCACCTGTGACGCCAGCTCAGGGGCCCCAGAAACAGAGAGAGTCTGTGTGGATTTGTCTTTGGGTCTATACCAGTGGTAGTCAACTGGGCTGAGGCAGGGGGAGTGGGAGTGTGCCCCATTAGGGGACATTTGGCCATGTCTGGAGACAGGGTTTGTACATGGTCTTTTGGTATGGGTTTGTCTGATTATCTGATTGTCCCTCTAATTCATTTTCTTTTCTTTTCTTTTTTTGCAGGTGGCTGGTAGGGGGATCCTAACCCTCAACCTTGGTGTTATCAGCACCATGCTCTACTGAGTAAGCCAACTGGCCATCTCTCTCTAATTCATTTTCCTTCATTCAACAAACACATATTGAGCACCTATCGCATGCTGGGTGCTGGTGTCACAACAGCAAACAGGACAGGTAACTTCATGGGGGTGGACATCTAACGGGGGAAGTCAGGCACGCTGCTACATCCTACAATGCACAGGACAGTCCCCCATGACCAAGACTCATCTGGCCCCAAATGGCGATAGTGCTGAGGCGAACAAACCCTGGTTTGTGTCCACAATTGTAGAACAGGGATTGAGGCTGCATCCCACCGATGGGCCACCTGTCTTCAGGCAACCACGTACATTCTTAACCATTTACCACTAAATATTTCATTTTTTTAAAAAAGAATTGTATTTGTTGTCTTTCTCTTGTTACCTAGGTACATATTTCCCTGTAGGTCATTTAAAAATTAGAGAAAAATAATAAAGGAGATGAAAGTCATTCACAACCACCCCATGCACAGGGAATTACAATAACAATTTTTAATGTC
>NW_007737853.1:12904-17946 GCF_000696425.1 Galeopterus variegatus | reverse complement strand
ATAGAGGTGAAACATATTCCATGTCTTGTAATTCTCTCTTATGGTATATTTCTTGATACAGCTGCCCCCTAGTTTAAGTAGCAAGTGCCCCACTGCTGGACATTTAGATTATTCAGTTTATTTAGGCATGAAGCAACTTTAAGACAAAACTCTTTGGACTAAAGCTTTGCAGACATCCACATTGCTTCCCTTAAGATAAGCTGTTGGAGGCAGAACTGCTTATTGGCAAATGTGTTTATCCTAAAGTACTTTTAAAATTACAACCAATCTACAACCCACAACTAGAAGGCAGTTGATAATAACTGCAATGCAATTGGAAAATGCAGTTGGTGAAAAAAATTTAAGAAGTACATATAGGGAAAAGTCAACATTTCAGTCAGTCTCACCACTCAGTGGCGATCTCTGCTGACAATTTGGAGCACACCCTGCAAGCTGTTTCTCTGTATGGACACAAATCTATGTTTGTGATTTTTACTCCTACAGAATATAAGCTCCCTTTGTTCCTAATTATAAAACCCCCTTTAAAATGAGTTAAAGGGCTGGCCGGTTAGCTCAGTTGGTTAGTGCACAGTGTTATAACACCAAGGTCAACGGTTCGGATGCCCATACCAGCCAGCTGCCAAAAATAAACAAATAAAAATAAAATCAAATAAAATGAGTTAGAGCATCTCTGTCTCTCTCTTTTTTCAGTTCTAGTGACATCAAAAGCCTTGGCCCATCTGACATTCTCATTTTTCTGTTGGTGTTGTGACCTAGGCATTAAAAATGTCCTCGTTTGTTTGTTTATTTAGCAAATATTTATTGGGCACCTGCTGTATGCCAGGCATTGTTCTAGATGAGCAATGAGCAGAGCAAACATGTCTGTCCTCACAGAGTTTCTAATCTAGAAGGGGAGGCAGATGGTCAGCAAGGAAGCTTTGTAACAAAGGACATTGAAGAAAAGGACAGGGTGACAGGAATGAGCATAAAACAGGAGACCAAGGCAGGCTTCCCTGAGGAGTGACTTTTGAGACTGAGACTGAAGGATCCATTGTGTTCCTGGAGGGGGCACAGAATGTGCAAAGGCCCTGAGGTGGGAGGAAGCGTGGCCCATTCTAGGCTCCACAACCAGCTGGTTTGGAGCAAAAGGAGCAACAGGGATTCTAGTTGGAGCTGCTGCTGGAAGGGTCCTGATTCTGATGCTGGCTGGGACTACGTCGGTTGCGGGGAAGTGGGCTTTGGGCTGGGAACAGAGAAGGTGCTGAGTGCACTCCCAAGTTTCTGGTCTGTGTGATGGTGGTGAGGCTGGATCTGGGCCAGAATTATACGGGATGGGTCCTGAGTTTGGGTTCGGATGCACTAAGGTATCTGCTAGTGATGAGGGGTAAGGACGGGGTTAAGAGGTCAAGGGGGATGTGGGTGAGAGGCTGGGCTGGGAGAAGAACTCAGGGTAGCCAGAGTTCTGCAGAGGGACAGGCAGGGGTGAGAGGGCGAGGTGGCCCCATGCTTTGAGACCTGGTAGACCTGCTCTGAGCTCCCCCTTCCTTTACTGCACCCCTTTCTCCAACATCAGAATAAGGACAGAGCCTGGGGAGGGGTCTGTAAGGGTTACAGTTGCAGGCTTTGGAACAGCCTCGTTAATCTCCCCTTCCAGAACATTGAATATATATTTCTATGTCTATCAAATCCAAAGCCAAAAAAACTTATATCAAGGCAGCAAATGTTTTCTCCAAACACCCAGAGAGAGAGAGAGAGAGAGAGAGAGAGAAACTAGCAAATACAGACAACATCCTCTCGAAACCATGGTGATAAGTACAACTGGGGGTGGGGGTGCTGACGACATTAATAGTAATTCCCTGTGCAGATTTTTCCAGCATGAGTTACCATATGGGCAAGGCAGTGAGTGAGTGTGTGTGTGTGTGTGCACACATGTGTACGTGTTGTGCATGGAGGTGACCGCGTGTGTGTGCACTTTCACATAGACGTTCAGAGCCACGTGTGAACACGGGATGAGTCCTGTGTATGTTTATTTGCACGCACCGTGGGATCGCCTGTGTGCATCCATGCATCTGTGGTGTGGCCATGTGCACATTTGTGTAGGTATTTGAATCTGCTGGCACATGCATGTGCGTGTAACTTGTGTGAGCAAATCAAGTGCTTGGATGCAGGTGTGTGACTCCAAGTGTGTGTGACTCCAGAAGTGTGTAAACACACACTCAGGTGGGTGTGCAAGAGGAAAGCTTCGAGTACAAATTTGCTAATGCAGATCTAGCCTAGTTAACAGTTTTGCGCCCATGCCAATTTCCTGGCTTGGAGAATGTACTTAGTTATGTAAGGTGCTACTCCCGGGGGAAGTAGTGAAGGGCACGAGGGCTGTCTGCACTATTTTTGAAACTTCCTGTAGAGCTTACCATTGTTTTAAAAATAAAAAGTTAAAAAAAAAATCTGGGGATGAGGAAAAAACCCATCAACTTCACACATTTTATTTTTGTGTCTTTTCAAAACAAGCAGGAGAAAATGTAAAAATCTAGGCAACCTACTGATGGTTTTTGATAAGATTTTAGCTGAGAACATGGGTTGGTGCCCCCAAGTTTCCCAGGTGGGAGTGGGGATCCCAGTGCTGTGTTGTGTGGATGAGGGGGTGAGCCTCGGGCTGGGGGACCCAGGCAGGTGCAATGGGTGTTACCCTGCATGTGGCCGGCTGGTGACCCAGGAGGGGCTGGGAGCGTGTCGAGAGTAGCAAAGGATCAGCTGTCTCAGCAAATGTTTGGGGCTTCACCAGCGGAGGCGAGGAAATTTAATCAAGGAGCACTAAAAAGTCAGCGGCATCAAATCTCTTGGGGCAGCCGTTGGGGGATGAGGGGCAGAGCAGCTGATCCCCCAGTGTCTGGTTGTCTGAGCACCTGCTGCTGCAGGGGGTCCTCCCCAAACCCTGGGGTCCAGGGTTTGAAGGGGGATGGAGAGAAAGATGCAGAGAGAAGTAGGCAGGGAGGGAGAGAAACAGAGGACAGAAGGACAGAAACAGAGAGAGACTGAGAGAGAGAGACAGAGACAAAGGGAGACAGGGACAGGTGAAGACAGAGGGAAAGAGATAGGAACAAAGAGAGGTAAGGACAGAGCTAGAGGGACAGAGATCCAGAAAGACAGAGAGACAGAGACAAACAGAATCAAACAGACAAAAAGACAGAGAGAGATAGAGAGACAGAGACAGGGACAGGGACAAAAAGAGAGAGACAAAGGGAGACAGAGAGAGACAAAGAGACACAAAGACAGAGAGACAGAGACCTAGAGAGAGAGAGATGAAGAGACAGAGAGAGACAAAGACAAACAGAATCAAACAAGGAGACAGAGAGACACACAGAGATAGAGAGACAGAGAGAGGCAGAGACAGGGACAAAGAGAGACAAAGAGATAAAGAGATGGAGAGAGTCAGAGACAGACACAGAGACAGAGACAGACTGAGACAGAGAGATGCAGAAAGAAAGAGAGGGACAGAGGAAGAGAGACAGAGAGTAAGAGAGAGACCCCAAAGCAATCAGAAACAACCAGAAACACAGACACAGTGACAGAGGCAGGGAGAGGCCCAGAGAGAGCTACGGCCAGACCCCCAAAGAGAAAGACACCCAGGGAGCAACAGAAACCCACCTCCAGAGAGAAACAGAAGAGTCCAAAACACAACAGGAGACAGAGAGGTGAGGACAGGCGGGGAGAGACAGGAGTCCAGCCCTAGCAGGAGGTGGAGAGGTTGGGGCAGGGACCCGAGGTGACCTGAACCCAGATACTCAGAACTCCCCCTCCCAACACCGGACCCTCAATGGGCTGGGATGAAAGGGGCAGTGGGCTGTACCGACAGGTCCTTTTAGCTGAGAAGTCCCGAGAGAGATGTCTGGATGAATCCATATTTAACAAGAAACCATGCTTTCCTTCAGCAAGCCTTTATTGAGTACCTGCTGTATTCCCAGGGATTAACTACAGCCCTGCTGTAGTTTGGGCTTCCTCACAACATGGCGAAGAAACCATGCTTTCCTTCAGCAAGCCTTTATTGAGTACCTGCTGTATTCCCAGGGATTAACATCTGTGCCCTGCTGTAGTTTGGGCTTCCTCACAACATGGCGACCTTGGGGTAATCAGGCTTCATGCCTGTGGCTCAGGGCTCTACAAGCCAGTGTTCCAGTGAATGAGCCACTTACCTTTCATGCCTTAGCCTTGGAAGTCATGCAGCATCATTTCCACCATGTCTTGTTGGGTGAAAACATCACAAGCCTGCCCAGATTCAAGGGGAGGGGAACTAAACTCCACCTCTCATTGGCAAGAATGCAAAAAAGAAATGTGTGCACATATTATAAAACTGCTTCCACTAATTCCTCCCTCAGGGCCTGTACACTTGCTGCCTCCTCTTTCTGGATTGCCACCTGGCTGACTCCTCCATTTAGGTCTTATCTCAAATGCCCCCTCTTTAGTATTCCGACTACCCCAGCTAATGTTGCCCAGAGAGTCACTATCACATTTCTCTTTAATTTCCATCAGAGTATCTATCACTCTCTGAAATTATCTTGTTTCTCAATAGTGAGTGAATAAATGAATGAAATCAGTCCATTTGGTTGAACACGGAGCTCATCAGATCAAACAAGCAATACATTTGGTCCAACCATGGGCCAACTCAGTTGAGCGGTTGTTATGCAGCCAGACAATGGTTCCACAATTGATTGGTTCTTGCAAACAGTCTAGCAACAGACAAACTGAGTTTAAAAACTCAGCAAAGTAACACATCCACCTGTTTAAGCATCTGCTGTCTCTACTGAGCCATAGTATAGTTGCTTAAAAAGATCAACCAATTAATTGTTTCATTCAATGCCATTCTTTTAATCAGCCAAGAGTGTGTCAGTCACTATTGCTGCATAACAAACCACCCCAAAACTTAGAGGCGTAAACAAGAACAATTTACAATTTTGCATGACCTGTGGGTTGGCCATGTGGTTCTTCTGCTGGTCCTGCCTGGGTTCATTCATGCAGCTGCATTCAACTGGTGAATGGGCTGGAGGATCTAAGATGGTCACATCCAC
>NW_007737853.1:11236-12501 GCF_000696425.1 Galeopterus variegatus | reverse complement strand
TCACCATTTAGTAGTTCAGCCCAAGCTTCTCTGCACAGGCTGCCGAGTGGGTAAAACCAAAGGTGGCGAGTTCTCTTATGGTCTAGCCCCAGAAATCACACATTGTTACTTTTGCTGCTGTCCATTGGTCAAAGCTAGTCACAGGGACATCCCAGACTCCAGGAGAAAAGAGTAATACTTCATCTCTTAATGAGAAAAATGGCAAGTGAGTATAAAGGTAGAAGGAATTGTTGCAGATATTTTCGGAAACAAATTAGTTCAAAAGTTAGGTCATCTGATAAGGGGTTAATACCCAAAATAGATAAGGAACTCACACAACTCAATATCAAACAAACAAATAACCCAATTAAAAACTGGACAAAGGGCTGGTCAGTTAGCTCAGTTGGTTGACATGGTGTTGGTAACATCAAGGTCAAGGGTTCAGATCCCCTTACCAGACAACCACCAAAAAAAAAATTTTTTTTTAAAGGCAAAGGACCTGAATAGACATTAGACCTGAATGGCCAACAGGTATATGAAAATGTGCTCAACATCATTAATCATCAGAGAAATGCAAATCAAAATCACAGTGAGATATTACCTCATACCTGTTAGGCTGGTTATTATCTAAAAGACAAAAGATAAGTGTCTGTGAGATATGGAGAAAAGGGAGCCCTCAGGCTCTGTTGGTGGGAATGTAAATTGGAATAGCCATTATGGAAAACAGTATGGGGGTTCCTAGAAAAAATTAAAACTAGAGCTACCCTACCATCCAGCAATCCCACTTATGGATAATCAGGATCTCAAAGAAGTACCTGCACCCCCGTGTTCATTGCAGCATTATTCACAAAGGCCAAGATAGGAAATCAATCTAAGTGTCCACCAACAGATGAATGGATAAAGGTCACACACACACACATTATAAACATAACACACACACACACACACACACACAATGGAATATTATACAGTCATTGAAAAAAGGAAATCTGGGTTTGGATCCCATACCAGCCAGCCACCAAAAAAAAAAAAAAAAAAGAAAAAGGAAAAAGGAAATCCTGCTATTTGCAACAACATGGATGAACCTGGAGGACATTATGTTAAGTAAAATGAGCCACACGCAGAAAGACAAATGCTGTATGATACTACTTAAACGTGGAATATAAAAACGTCAAACTCATAGAAACAGAAAGTAGAATGGTGGTTGCCAGGGCTGGGGGTGAGGGAAATAGGGAGGTGTCAATCAAAGGATACAAAGTCTCAGTTATTGGTCAAAGGGTACAAAG
>NW_007737853.1:10797-11059 GCF_000696425.1 Galeopterus variegatus | reverse complement strand
AAAAAAAAAAAAAAAAAAAAGGAAAAAGGAAATCCTACTATTTGCAACAACATGGATGAACCTGGAGGACATTATGTTAAGTAAAATGAGCCACGCGCAGAAAGACAAATGCTGTATGATACTACTTATACGTGGAATATAAAAACGTCAAACTCATAGAAACAGAAAGTAGAATGGTGGTTGCCAAGGCTGGGGGTGAGAGAAATAGGGAGGTGTCAATCAAAGGATACAAAGTCTCAGTTATTGGTCAAAGGGTACAAAG
>NW_007737853.1:6308-10513 GCF_000696425.1 Galeopterus variegatus | reverse complement strand
TGCAGCTAAGCTCTGGATGCAAAACACGTACTGTCGGTGGATTGTAGTCATGCAATGCTTGATACAGAGGCTGTTTCTGCCACATCTGTGCTGTATTTCTAGGCGAGTATGGTGGTGATATGGTGTTAACAGAGGAGCTATGGTGCAGTCACCATGTGTTTTAGATATTGAAGGGCAGGACATGGGAGATCCACTTTTGTTACTGTTGGCAGTTAATGTTTGACTAGTGAAACTTGTTTAGATGGGCTTTCTGTCACTTGCAACCCAAAGAATCCTAACCAATCTGTCAGGAGGGTGAAGTCTGCATGAACGAATGTTTTATATGGTATAAAGCAGAATTTGCTTTAAGGAAAATAATTTCTGTGAGGTCAGGTTTGCAGCTTAACCAAAGCAAAAAGCAATAGNTTTAAGGAAAATAATTTCTGTGAGGTCAGGTTTGCAGCTTAACCAAAGCAAAAAGCAATAGTACTGTGGACTAGCAAAGCCAGAATAGCCCTTGGAAAAACTTTATTTGAATCACAGGGAGGTAAACTGAGTCCAGCAGGGGCAGAAGGGCTTGCCTAGGGTCTTACAGCAAGACTAGATGAAGTTCTTTCCCTGCTGGAGGCTGGCATGAAGGCAGAGAGGAGAGAAAGGTGTGGGAGGAAATGGGAGAATATTTCTCGTGTGCAGGATTGCTACTAGAACAGGAATCAAAAATGAGTCATTGGCGAGATCGTTGAGAAGCACAGCCTTAAAATGTCACTGGGCCTGGGAAGAGCAAGCTCTGAGAGAGAATGGAGAGAAAGGGAGAGATGTGATGTTGTTCTCACTTGCAAGGGGGATGGAATCCACTATGCCAGAGTGTGCCTTTGCTGCGGTGATGTACAGCGTGCTGGGAAGACAATGGGTGGTGGCTTTCTCAAGCCCTCAGCTCACTCCTGAATTTCTGGATGAAGAGCACACAGTGGCTGATATTGCCAGAGTACTGGGGCACGAATATTCCCTGCATTGTCCCAGGTGTAGACACACCTACAATTATGGCATAGCATGTTGGATCAGATGATGCCAAATCTCTGCCTGTGTCTGTGGTGGCAACAACGAGATCTCAGAAGTCAAAGATATATCAGTTAGGGAAGGCTAGGTTATGCTGCAGTAACAAACATTCCCTCAAATCTCAGTGGCTCAAAACCCCAAGATGTATTTCTGCCTTGTACTAACCATTCTGCTGGGGTTTGGCTGAGGCTCTAAGTGAATTCCTCCAGGGTGCAGGTTGATGGAGCCACCAGCATCACAATGTTTCCAGTCAATGCAGCTGAAGGAAAGAGACAATGTGAAAAGTTGAGCCCTGGCTGCTAAAGTTTCCACCTGGAAGGGAAACATGTCACTTCAGCTCACATTTAATTGGCCAAAGCAAATCTCATGCCCCCCCCCTATCTGACTTCCTAGGGGGCAGGGAACTGCAGTTTTACTGGGGAGAAGAACTGGGACTCTTCGGTAGATAGCACAATAGCTAACTTGGGGTGGAGGTGGGGGAAGGGAGTGTTTTCTAGAAATGAGATATTTACACCAGTAAAAAAAAAAAAAAAAAAAAATGCTGGAATACTAGCCAAGGCAAACTGTCTCTAATGCTAATGGAAATTAATATCATTCTAAGCACTTGACATGAATGAACTAATTTAATCCTCCTGACCACTCCATCCAACAGATGAAACTGACCCAGAGAGGTTACACGTTTTTTCCAAGGACCCACAGCTCTAAAGCAGCAGAGTTGGGATTTAAACCTATACAGNCTTGGGGGACACAATTCAAGCTTCAGTGAGTTTGGGGGGGACATAATTCAATCCACTACAACCATAGAGTAGAATGTGTGACCTAGTCTGGCCAATCAGACTCCATTTACTTCGCCACAGTGACTGGTCTGGGGACAGGTTTAGGCAGGTGATCCAAGCTAAGCCAATCAGATACTTCCCTGGGACTTTCTTGCTGGGTATAATGGAAAAGACTTCCCATGTCCACTGGGGTTGGTAAGAGAGAAGAGTATGGGTCTGACGAGCTGGTGGCTGCAGGGAGAGTTGGAAGAGAGAGGCGATAGTGTTTGAGGCCTGGATCCAGCCACATCTGAAGCTTGCTTAATCCTGCACTTCCCAGTTACACAAACCAGTAAGTTCCCTTTGCTATAGTTTTTTCTCAAGGCAGTTTGAGTTGAGTTCCTCTCACTTGTACCCAAAAGAATTCCAAAGAGTACAGGTACACTTTTGCAGATACCTGGGGAACAGGCTCAAAATGAGGAGACCCTGGCACCCTGGAAAATGGGTGTACCTTTAATATGTCATAGATATTGGTGAACCTGTCCCTCAGAGGAGAAAACCCAAAACCTCAAATTTACTAGGTGTAGTGCAACCCCCATGTGGTCCTCAGTGGTCCTCCAACTCACACCATTGGGCGGACTACCCCCTCACTGTCCCAGGGTTGTCTTTGTGGCCATCAGAAGTGGTGATGGGTGTCACTTCTAACGTTAGGTTATAAAAGACACTGTGCCTTCCAAATGTCCTCTCCTCTCTTTCTCTTCCCCTCCTTGCCCCACCACCCCACCCCTCGGATTGCTAACTCTGGGGAAAGTCAGCATTCATGTCATGAGAACACAAGGCCCCCTGTCAACAGCCATGTGACAAAGTCATCCTCCAGCCCCAGTCAACTCTTCAGCCCCAGATGACAACTTAACTACTACTTCATGAAAGATCCCAATAAACCATCCTGGATTCCTGACCTCCAGGGATTGTGAGATAAATATTGTTTAAGCTGCTACATTGGAGATAATTAATTAAGCAGCAACAGATAAATAATACACTGTCATGTATGTCAAGGGGATGGGTTCCACGTGGGCTGAATCGCAGAACTAGAGCAAGGTTTGCAGATCTAGCTGGTGCAGGGAGGTGGGAGTCTGGTGAATCAGGATGGATCCAAAGGAAATCTAAGCAAGGACAGCCTTCCAAAAGGAGGCCACAACTGTCTGTGCCATCCAAAAATTTCTATCTTGACAGAACTAGAGCAAGGTTTGCAGATCTAGCTGGTGCAGGGAGGTGGGAGTCTGGTGAATCAGGATGGATCCAAAGGAAATCTAGGCAAGGACAGCCTTCCAAAAGGAGGCCACAACTGTCTGTGCCATCCAAAAATTTCTATCTTGAAACGACGGTGGCTGCACATAGGGTCATCCTTGAAATGATGGTCCATCAACTCAGTTGCCCTGTTCAGTTGCTCCAGCTGCGCCTGAGAGCCTGGGAAGGACCTGGTCTCCCCTCTGTCACCCAGCTCCATTAGAACAAGGTTTCAGAATGCTGCATAACCTCTGACCAGTGCAGTGGAGCCTCCTGCAGCTACGGGAAAGCTGTAAAAAGATGTCTGTGTTTTTTCTAAGATGTGGAAGACATTAGTGTGGAGACCATGGGCCAGGAGAGCTATGAACATGGGGCTGTGTGCATAGCAGGTAAATGCAGGGGCTCTAGATCACACTGCCTGGGCTCAAACCCTGGTTTGTCTGCCTCCTAGCTGTGTGACCTGGGGCAAGCAACTTACCCTCTCTGTGCCTCAGCTTTCTGATCTGTAGAGTGGGGATAATAATACCATTTTTAAAAAATTCTAAGCCATGTATTTTTTTAACCTCCGTGAAAGCAGGGTATGTCTTATAATCAATACGTGTCAAGACTTCTGGAGTATATTTTCCTTTTTTAGTGGCACATGGCCTGGGGGCAGGAGCGGGGCTATTATGTAAGGCACTTCTTCCTCTCAAGAACATTGTATTAGTCCATTTTTGTTGCTTATAACAAAATACCCCAAACTGGGTAATTTATAAAGAAAACAAAATTTATTGCTTACAGTTTCTAAGGCTGAGAAGTCCAAAGTCCATCTGGTGGTGCTGACAGTGACCCAGGGGTCTCACATTGCAAGATGGTGGAAGCAGAGAGAGCAGAAAGAGAGAAAAGCAGACTCTCCTCTTCTTTTAAAGCCCTCAGAACCATGCCCCTGACCACCATTTTTAATCCATTCACCACTTCATGGCCCTATTATCTAATCATCTCTTCAAGACTTCACCTTTCAATTACCATAATAGGATTTTCCACCCACGGTCACAGTGGGGGCTAAGTTTCTAGTACATAAAACTTGGGGGACACAATTCAAGCTTCAGTGAGTTTGGGGGGGACATAATTCAATCCACTACAACCATA
>NW_007737853.1:0-6219 GCF_000696425.1 Galeopterus variegatus | reverse complement strand
GCAAGGACAGCCTTCCAAAAGGAGGCCACAACTGTCTGTGCCATCCAAAAATTTCTATCTTGAAACGACGGTGGCTGCACATAGGGTCATCCTTGAAATGATGGTCCATCAACTCAGTTGCCCTGTTCAGTTGCTCCAGCTGCGCCTGAGAGCCTGGGAAGGACCTGGTCTCCCCTCTGTCACCCAGCTCTTCCCTGGGCCCCAAGAAGAGCTCAAGGAGACAAGGCAGTCCCTCACATCTGTGCCATGGGCCCCCCAGGAGTCATAAGGGATCTTCTTTTCTCTCCCAAAGCTCCTCCATTCTCCCACCACAGCTCTGGCCCATGCTGCCAACCACACTTAATTAGATGGTGCCCCCAGCCCCCTCTCTGAACCCTTATTTCCACTTCCACCTTTCTCGGTACAACCCCAGGGAGCTCTTGGAAACCTCAGCCTACACAAGTCACCCTCCTGTGTGCAAACTTCCCATGAGGACATAAAATGGTACAACTGCATTGGAAAACCATGTGGCAGTTTCTTCACAAGTTAAACATACATCTACCATACAAGCCATTCCAATCCTTGTTATTTGCCCAAGAGAAACGAAAACATATGCCCATATGAAGACTTGCCCATAAATGTTCATAGCAGCCTTATTTGTAATAGCCCATTGAGGGGAAGCTATTTAAAAACAACAGCCACAAATATCTATCTTCCCACAGGGCAATCTGATGACATCCACCCAAATTATGAATATACGTGCCCTTGGGCTTGGCAACCCCACTGCTGAGAATTTAGGCTCCAAGTGAAACGGCAAATGTGGTGAATGACATGCATACAAGAATACTTCTCAGTGTTGTGTATATAACCAACGAGTGGAAACCACCTCAGTGTCCATCAACAGGGGCTTGGTCACACCAATGATGATAAATTCATGCAAAGAAATATTATATAACTGGTAAAAACAACAAAAAAAGCACTTTATGTGCTGATGTACAGTACCTTCCGGATGTTGTTATTAAATGAATAGAGCGAAGCGTGTAATGGTATATTATATTTGTTCGTCTCTCTGTGTGTGGGGGAGTGTGAAACATGTTTCTGCTTAGGGCCTTTGCATTGACTAGTCCCTCTGCTTAAAATGCTTTCCCCTGGATCTCTGCATGGCTTTTGTTCGTCTCTCTGTGTGTGGGGGAGTGTGAAACATGTTTCTGCTCAGGGCCTTTGCATTGACTAGTCCCTCTGCTTAAAATGCTTTCCCCTGGATCTCTGCATGGCTCACTCCCTCACCTCCTCTGGGGCATTACTCAAATATTACCTTTTCAGTGAGGTCTTCCCTGAGCACCTATCTAAGATTTTTCTCCATGCTATATTCCCCATACATTTTTCCAGATTTATTTATTTTTTCTTAGCACTTGACACTACCTAATATGATATGATTTATATACTGATATTGCTTTTTTTATTGAATCATAATTTATTATGCATATTTTGGGGATTCAGTGTTGACATATGTCGATCAAATCAACATTATTAGTACGTATATTGTTATAAATCATATTTATTCTTTATGCCCCTTGTCCATTCTCGCCCCATTCCCCTCTGCCTCCCCCCTCCCACCACTGATAACCCTAGATTTCTTCTCTCTCTCTAACTGATATTGTTTCCTAACTATTTCCCCCACTAGAATGTGAACTCTACCAGGGCTGTAATTTTTAATTGCTTTGTGCACTGCTGTGTCCTAACTTCTAAAACTGTACCTGGTACACAGCAGGCACTCAATAAATATTGGTTAAATGAATGAATGGCTCCCTCTCTGAGATCTGGAGCTCCCCACATGCATGTTCTATAGGGACCACCACAACCAAATGAGCATTTAAGTGTCCACAGACTCTTAGAGGTTGTATTTAGAACACTTCCTCAACAGCTCTCCATTCCCTGCTGTTTGAGTCAGCTATTGCTGTGTAACAAATTAGCTCAAAATGCAGCAGCTTTAAACAATGAACATTTACTATCTCATAGCTCCTGTGGGTCAAGAGTCCAGAAGCAGATAGCTGGGTGGTTCTAGCTCAGCATATTTCAGGAGGTTGCAGTCAAATTATCAGCCAGGGCTGCCTCATCTGAAGGCTTGATTGGGGCAGGAGGAGCCACTACCAAGATCACTCTCAGGGCTGTTGGCAGGAGGCTGGATTCTAGATAGATTTTTGGTTTTGTTTCTTTTTATTTTATCTTGCTTTGAAGTAGTTTTAGACTTATAAAGTGTTGCAAAAATAGTACACAGAATTGCCATGTACCCTTCACTTACCTTCCTCTAATTTAACATCTTTTATAACCACAAAAAATTGACATTGATTCAACGCAATGAACTAATCTTAAGACCTTATTCAAATTTCACTAATTGTCCCACAAATGCCCCACTACAATGCCATTTAACTGAACTGTAGATCTTATTCAATTTTCACCAATTTATCTCTTAATGGGATTCATATCAAGTTATTAATCATATTATTATTAAAATTATTAAATTAATTCCATTAAATCTTAATAGGATTCTGGTCCGTGATCTACATTTCATTTAGTTGTCATGTCTCCTTAGGCTCTTCTGGGCTGTGCCAGCTCCTCAGTCTTTCCTCGTCTTTCATGACCTTGACACTTTTGAAGAGAACTGGTCAGAGATTACGTACATAGTCCCTCCATTTGGATTTGTCTGATGTTTTCTCATCATTAGATCGAGGCTCTGTATTTGGGGAAAGGGTACGACAAAGGTGATGTGGCATCCTCAGTGCAACATTTCAGGAGGTACTTGATGTCAATACGTCCTGTCATTGATGGTGTCAACCTTCATCCCTTGGTTTCAATGGTGGTGGCCAAGAGTCTCCATGGGAAAGTTGCTATTTTTCCCTTTGTAATTCATGTGTATTCGGGGGGAGATACGTGGAGACAATGCACATACTGTGCTTCTTCTCAAGCTGCTGCCCACTGATTTTAGCATGCACTGGTCAATCTTGTCTGCAACAGTGATTGCTCTACTGTTCCTGTTCCCTGCCATACTTTTGCCCACTGATTTTGGCACATGGATAGATTTTGAAGGTCAAACCAACAGGATTGCTATGGTTTGAATTGTGTCCCCCAAAGGTTTATGTATTAATTCCCACTGTCACGGTGTTGACAGTGGGAAATCCTATTATAATAATTGAAAGGTGGGGCCTTTAAGAGATGATTAGACTGTGAGGACCATTCCCTAGTGAATGGGTTGACCCATTTATAGAGTAATAAATTGATGGTTTAATGGGTAGTAATGGATGTGGTTCTGATGGTGTTATAAAGAGAGTGAGTAAGCAGGTTAGCTCTCTCTTGCTCAAGCCATTTACCATGTGACACTCTGCATTGCTGTAGAGTAACCACCCATCAACAAGACCCTCACCAGGTGCGTTCCCTGGACTTTGGACTTTTCAGTCTCCAAAACTGTAAGGAACACATTTTTGTTTCTTTACAAATTGCCCAGTTTCCGGTGTTCTATTATAAGCAACAGAAATGGACTAATACAAGGACAATCTCCATATTTCTAATTTCTGCACCATTGGGGTTCCACCTGTATCCCCTCAGTCCACCCCAGATGTCATCTGCCTGTGGCTTCCTGCATCACCCTAGTGGAGCTTGCTTTCTGGTCAGGGCATTGTGCTTGGCCAGCATGGGGGTGGGGAGCCAGGAGTGACCCTCGACCAGTGAGACATGGGAATTTGTGGATAAGTACCCCTGCTTTCTTGCCCCTTGGGAGGTACCACTCAGAGGTGTGCTGTACCTAGTCTCCCTGAGTTCCCCAGTTGTCCACGGTGGCCCCTTCCCTACCCTATCTCATGTCCAAACTCCCCAACTGGGGCTTCTTCTGTTCTCCCAATAACCATTTGTCCCTGGAACCTCATCTCAAGGGCTGCTGAGAGGACCTGGTGCTCAGATGACTCTCATGAGTTCCAGCTTGCATTTGAGGATACCTTTTTTTAAAAAACAGCATTATTAAGATATTATTCACTTACTATACAATTTACTCCCTTAAAGTGTACAACTCATTGGTTTTTAGTATATTTATAGAATTATGCAATCATCACTACAACCTGATTTTCATCTGCTCTAAAACCCCATCCCCATCCATCAGCATCACCCCCTTCCCCTCCCCCAGCTCCTGGAACCTACAAGTCCACTTTCTGTCTCTGTGGATCAGCCTGTTCTGGACATTTCATATAAGTGGAGTCACACACTGTGTGGCCTTTTGTCTGGCGTCTGTCACTGAGCATAACGTGTTCAAGGTCCATCCACTTTAAGTTCATGGGCTGGGCCTCTCTCTCTGCTCATGTTAGATTTTTGTGTCCCTCTCTCTGTCTGCTCCCCCTCTGTCCCTGTTTCCTTACATCTCTCTGTTTCTGTCTTTTGGTTTCTCTGTCTCTCTGTGTCTTTCTGTCTTTTCTTTCTCTCTCTCTCCCCTTTGGTTTTCCTGTCTCTCTATATATTTCTCTTCCTTTCTGTCTCTCTCTATTTCTCTCTGTGTCTCCTGGCTTTTCTCTCTCTCTGTTTCTCTCCATCTCTGTCCCCCCCACCCCAGCCCCGTCTCCATCTCCACCCTCCCCCATCTGTGTCCCTCTCTCTGTGTCTGTCTGTCCTCTCTATATTTCTCTTCCTTTCTGTCTCTCTCTATTTCTCTCTGTGTCTCCTGGCTTTTCTCTCTCTCTGTTTCTCTCCATCTCTGTTCCCCCCACCCCGGCCCCGTCTCCATCTCCACCCTCCCCCATCTGTGTCCCTCTCTCTGTGTCTGTCTGTCCTCCTCCAGCTCTCTTTGTCGCTCCATCTTTCTGCCCGTCTGGCTTTCTCTTTCTGCCTCCACCCAACCCTGTGTGTGAATCGGTGTCTGTCCCACCGTCTGGTCTCTCTCTGGGCCTGCGGGGCTCTCCCTCCCAGCCCCCTGCCCCCATCCTCACGCGCAGTGAGTGGTCTGCAGACAGACGCCCCCCTCCTCGGTTACCAGGGTGCCAGGGCAGGGGGACTGTGGGCTCATTACCCTAATGGGCTGGAGGAGGGAGCCCAGCCTCCCAGGAAATGGGCCACTTAAGCCTGTTTCAGCTGATGGCAGCCTGAGGCCACTTCTCCCCTGCTGCTGGGCAGAGAGAGGAGCAGAGGAAGGGAAGGGGGTGAGGAGGAGGAAGGGAGAAAGGGGAAGGAAGTGAGGGGGGAGCTTAAAGGAGGAGGGAGGGACAGGGTGACAGGGGGACACATCTCCATTTGCAGAGCTCTTCAGGCCTAGTGTGTCCTGGGGAAAAGCACCTGGCTGGTTGGGAGGGGCAGGAGCCTGGACCCCAGGAGCCCCCACCACACACACACACACTTGCCCCAAGCCACCCCAGAGCCACACACAGGCACCTCCTGCTGCTCAGGCAGTCCCCAACCCCCCTCCCCCGGGCCCCCAGGCCACTGGGACATTGTCCTGTGGGATCATAAGTGTGTACCCAGAGCCACAGTCATCCTGGGGAAGACCCCTGAGATCACACGCAGAGGTCTTTGGGCAGAATCCTGGACACAGAGAGACAAACACACGAGTCACAAGCTCAGCCGAGCACTTACACAAGGTCACAAACACATGGTCATGTGTCTGCCCAGACACACACACACAGAGACACAGTCATGTGTCTACGTACACACACACACGGTCACAGACTCATGTCACCAATCTAACCACACACTTGGCCGCAGGCACAAAACTCTCCCTGAGAGTCACAGATGCAGAGATCGTAATGCATGTCACACGCGCACACACAGTCTTGGCCCAAACAGTCCTAACACTGCATCACCGCAGCACACTGGGCTTCACACCCAGCACAGAGACACGCACAGAAGGAAAGAGACACTGGCTCNCTCCTGGCTTTTCTCTCTCTCTGTTTCTCTCCATCTCTGTTCCCCCCACCCCGGCCCCGTCTCCATCTCCACCCTCCCCCATCTGTGTCCCTCTCTCTGTGTCTGTCTGTCCTCTCTCCCCCTCCTCTCTCTAATTCTTCTCTCCGCCCCTGCCACCTCCCTCTGTGTCCTAACTTGCTCTCGCCTCGGTCTGTCTGTCCGTCTGTCCGTCTTTTCCTGTCTGCCCATCTTTGTCCACCCGCACCTCCCCCTCCTACCCAGGAGAATCCTTTCCCTCTCGTTTCCCTCTCTCCCTCCTTGCCTGACTTTTGTCTGTCTTTCTCTCTGTCCCCCTGTCCCCCT
>NW_007737852.1:48819-49329 GCF_000696425.1 Galeopterus variegatus | reverse complement strand
AGAAATACCACATGCTCTCACTTATTTGTGGGATAAAAATAAATAAATAAATAAATAAATAAATATACAAACAAATGGTTGGTAGAGGGGAAGAAGACACAACAATCACAGCAACCCCTTGAACTTGTTAAGACATGTGAGCAGATATGATGGTGATGGGGGAGCGAGGGGGAGATGGAAAGGGGGAAGAGGAATGGGCAAATGGACATGAAAATCAATTCCATTGTATATTGATAAACTAAAATAAAAAGTAGCATTTTACTTGAATATTATTAACATTGTGATTGTTTCATGCCATATTTTGTGGGAGAAACCTTGAGAATATGTGTGATGAGAAATGTATAAATGTTTTGCTTTTTATACGTGTGCACATAACTCATTTTTCTAGTTTTTGACAATTATGTGTTTCAGTGACTAGTTGGTAGACAGAGTTGTGTGTGTGTGTGTGTGTGTGTGTGTGTGTGTGATTAATAAATGTTGAGTTAATAACAACAGAAAGAAATATACTAT
>NW_007737852.1:39526-48215 GCF_000696425.1 Galeopterus variegatus | reverse complement strand
TACTGTTTTCCATAATGGCTGAAATAATGTAAATTTCCACCAACAATGTAAGGTTTCCCTTTTTTCTGTATCCTTGCCAATTTTTGTTATTTTTTGCCTTTTCGATAATAGCCATTCCAACTGGTGTGAGGTGATATCTCATTGTGGTTTTAATTTTCATTTCTCTGATGAGCAGCGATGTTGAGCATTTTTTCATACGCCTGTTGGACTTTTGTATGTCTTCTTTTTTTTTTTCTTGCTTCTTGTTTCTTTTCTATTCTTTTTTTTTCTTTTGTAACATGTCTTCTTTTCAGAAATGTCTGTTTAGGTCTTTTGCCCATTTTTTAATTGGGTTATTCGTTTTTTTTTTGCTGTTGAGTTGTTTGAATTATTGGTATATCCTCAGTATTAACTACTTTGTCAGATGCATAGTTTGCAAACACTTTCTCCCATTCTGTAAGATATTTCTTCACTCAGCTGATTGTTTCCTTTGTTGTGCATAATCTCATTTGCCCATTTTTGCTTTTGTTGCCTGTGCTCTTATCCACAAAGTCTTTGCGTAGATCAGTGTCCTGAAGCACTTATGTTATGTTTTGTTTTAGTTGTTTCATACTTTCCAGTCTTACATTGGAGTCTTTAATTTATTTTGAGTTGATTTTTGTATATGGTGACATATAGGGGTGTAGTTCCACTCTTCTGCATTTAGATATCCAGTTTTCCCAGCACTGTTTATTGAAGAGTCTATTCTTTTCCCAGTGAACATTCTTGATGCCTTTGTTCAGGATCAGTTGACTGTAAATATGTGGCTTTATTTCTGGGTTCTCTATTCTGTTCCATTAGTCTATGAATCTGTTTTTATGCCAGTACCATGCTGTTTTTGTTACTATAGCTTTGTAATATATTTTGAAGTCAGGTGGTGTGATGCCTCCATCTTGACTCCTTTTGTTCAGGATTGCTTTAGCTATTCACGGGCTTTTGTAATTACATATGATTTTAGGATTTTTTCTTTTTATTTCTGTGTAGAGTACCATTTGTATTTTATTAGGGATTGCATTGAATCTGTAGTTTGCTTTTGGTATTATTGTCATTTATCACAATATTTATTCCTCAAACCCATGGACATGGAATATCTTTCCACTTCATTGTTCTCTTCAGTTTCCTTTATCAATGTTTTATAGTTTTCACGGTAGAGATCTTTCACCTCCTTCATTAAATATATTCCTAGATATTGAACTTTTTTCTGTAATTATTGTAAATAGGATTGCTTTCCTGATTTCTTTTTCAGCTATTTCATTTATTGGTGTATAGAATTTTTGTGTATTGATTTTGTATCCTACAACTTTACTGAATTTCTTTTTCAGTTCTAAGAGTTTTGGTGGACCTTTTATGTCTTCTTTTCAGAAATGTCTGTTTAGGTCTATTGCCCATTTTTTAATTGGGTTATTCGTTTTTTGCTGTTGAGTTGTTTGAATTCTTTGTATATCCTCAGTATTAACTACTTGTCAGATGCATAGTTTGCAAACACTTTCTCCCATTCTGTAAGTTATTTCTTCACTCAGCTGATTGTTTCCTTTGTTGTGCATAATCCCATTTGCGCATTTTTGCTTTTGTTGCCTGTGCTCTTATCCACATCAGTGTCCTGAAGCACTTCACTTATGTTTTGTTTTAGTTGTTTCATACTTTCCAGTCTTACATTTGAGTCTTTAATTTATTTTGAGTTGATTTTTGTATATGGTGACATATAGGGGTGTAGTTTCACTCTTCTGCATTTAGATATCCAGTTTTCCCATCACTGTTTATTGAAGAGACTATTCTTTCCCCAGTGAACATTCTTGGTGCCTTTGTTGAGGATTAGTTGACTGTAAATATGTGGCATTATTTCTGGGTTCTCTGTTTTGTTCCATTAATCTATGTGTCTGTTTTCTTTTTATTTCTTTCTCTTGCCTAATTATTATGGCTAGGACTGAAATTTTAAAAGGAGTCAAACTCAAGACTTTGAAGAAATAATTCCTCTGAAGCTTTCGGATAAGACCTCAGCATTTTGGATGATATGCATTTTTTTAATTCTGCCACTAGGTGAAGTCAGTGGAACGTGTTGAGAAACATTGTCATAAAGCTTGTAATTAATGAACATCAGAGTACAAGACAGTAGAGTTGCCATAAAGTGCAGAATAGCTTGTTTGATGTACTTGATTAGAGATGGGAGGGTGTGGTGGGAGGAAGGATTGAAATAATGGGTAGAGAACTAGGAGTGAAGTCTGATAAACTACGTTAATAGACTTGCACAAATCTTTTCTGGGTGAACCTGTGCTTCCGATATGTAAAATAAAAATGGTTGGACAGATGAAGAGCAAAGTTCTTTCTAGCTTTTATAATCTGAGTTATTTTGAAAAAAGAAAGTTGATGAGCAATCTTCCCTGTAATTTGCAGTGCATAAATTTGACCAGCAGAAAGAAGCAAGTGCTCAAGTTTTTCAAAAGTAACCTTCCAAATCTTCCTGCCTGGGGGAAGAGTCATGAGTCTATGAATGGAACAGTGTTTGGACCATTTGATAAAAGAAGAGCCCAAAAAGAACCTTTCTTTTTATTAAAAATTTTCATTCTACATTTGTAAACTGAAGACAATATTCAAACATTGTCTTGGTTCTCAGACATCACTCTATTTTGGATCAACTCCTACCTCTCTGGTCACTCCTTCTACATCTCTTGTGCTGGTTCTTCTCATCTCTTTGACTTCTACTTATCGGGTTACCTGTCATTGCTCAGTCTCCCTTTATCTATTTACACTCATTGCCTAGTGGTTTCACCCTGTTTCCCAAAATTTGCCCCCCCAGCTCACACTGCTTCCTTAACTTCAGCATCACACATACACATCCACCTAAGGGACATTGCCAATTGGAGGTCTAATAGGTCCAACTCGAAGTCCTGATTCCCGCCCGCCTTCCAAAGTTGCTTTCCCTCAGCCTTCCCTGTCTCAGAAAATTTCCTTTCAAAATCTCTGGTTGCTCATGTCCGAACACTTACAGCAGTCCTCGATTTTACTTTTCTCTCACACCTCACATCCAATATATCAGCAAATTTTATTTGTTTTACCTTTAAAATATCACTGGAATCGGACCACTTTTCACCACACCTGTCTTTGGGCCTCTTGACTATTATTAAGAATTGAGGCATGTTCTGGCCTGGCCAAGAGTATCAAATGTTGTTAAAATGGAACTTATTTGTGTTCATTTTGTAAGATGTCTCATAGGACAACAATAATATAACAGATATGAAGTGCCCCTGTACAAAAACACTTCATTTTCTCTCCTCCTCCTTTTTGGAGGTGTTGGTTCTATGGGGGGATTTTCAGAATAAGGAGTAAGCTAACTCTACTGAAGTTTATCAAATGTCTTGAGGGTGGGGTGGGGTTGGGGAATGAACTGTTTAATCCTAGAACTATTAAAATGTAACTTCTTGTTTGTATGTAGGCTTAGAAATAAGGGTCCCCATGGAGCATAAACCCTTGCAAAACTTGGTAAGTAATATAATGGATAAAAGAGAGTTCAACTTGGCCATAAATCACTTGGCCAGTTACCATTAATTGTGAGAAATTTCCTGAGAAGATCCCACCCCTTTTTCATGGAGCTTCTGTTTACTGGATTCTGGGACAATTTCTATCACCAGAGAATCCTGCCTTCAAGTTGGATGGTGTTTTAGTTAGAGTTGTTGCTGCAAGCAGTAGAAGGCAGCTCTAATGGATACCAATAAAACAGGAATTTATTAGAAATATATTGGAAAAGGAAAAACAGCTATACCAGGTAGTTTGCAGAGACCCTGGGAAGGCTGGAGAATCAGGCTCGTGCTGTGCAGGTGGGAGACGTGTCTCTGGTCATGCTGCTGAGCTAGTCCAGGGATATGCTGGAGACATGCTTGAGCTTGACACTGCAGTGTGTGCTGCTTACGTTGCTTCTTGTGGACTACAGATGCTGTCCTGAGACCTTGGTCTTGCTGCTATTGCTTGTCACCAGAAGAAGTTCTCTTTATTAGAGTGAGGTGAATCTTAGGCCCACAAGATGGTGCACAGGACTAACGTGAAGGCATGCCATCTCATGGAGCATCTTTTTGGAGTGTCCATTTTACTTGAACATTTCTTGCAAAAAAAAAATTATATTACTATTTACAAAAACATATAGAATAGAAAGCACAAGTTGTATTATTTGCTATGAGAATAAGAATTTAAAAGATAAGCCTCAAAGTGCACACAGAGCAGTGGGGAAGATGAAGGTATTTATGCACTTTCCTCTGCAGCTTACTGAGAACAGTGAGTAGCTCCATATGAAAGAATATTTTTTAATTTTTTTTTTTATTTTTACTGAAACATGGTCAATTGTACATATCTCTGGGTTACAGAGTTGAATATCAATACCTGTGTGCAATATGCAGTTCTCACATCAGGAGAAAAGATCTTACAAAATATATTTAAGACGTTTGTAACAGTAAATTTAGTACAGTTCTTTTCCAGCCTGTGTTGTGCTGGACATCAGACTGAAAAAGATCCAGCCTGTGTTGTGCTGGACATCAGACTGAAAAAGAGGTGTAAGAAGTTGGAAAGAGCACAAAATTAGGAGTCAAGAGATCTGGTTCTAGCCTCAGCTCTCCCACGAACTAAGTAAATGACCTGGGATGAGACATTTCTGTCTGTTCCCTTTGTTTCCTCCTATCAAAGGGTGTGACAGGTAATGACAGGTAATTTCTGAGGTTCTTTTTGGCATTTAGTCTCTAATTCATTGGCATGGGGAAGGTAGGTGAGCCGCCTTCCTTGGAACTGTAGAACACGAGTGTGACCACCAGAGGGCAGAGGGCAGCTTCAACTTCCCAGTAACATAATTTTTAGGCTCACATTGTCCTGTCTGCAAGAGTGCGATGTGAACTACAAATAAGTTGGACTTATCAGCCCTGGAAAGATTTTATTTTTCAAGTATAAATTTAATTTTACATTTTTGGCGGAGATGATGTTATACAAAGTAAACAAAACTGTCCTTGCACTACTCTCACACGTTTTCTCTTGTGTATTTATATTATTCAGGAAAGGCTGGATTATACCATTGCCCCAAATCTCATGGCCTACCACTGACAAATTCCTATTCCTATTTCTTCCTCATGCTACATTCTCCACAAGAGCCAGATAGGTGCTCAGGTCCACACTGTCACTGGAGGACCCAGACTGACAGAAGCTCCATTATCTTGTATTTGCACCACATGGAGCACATGACGTTTTCAGTTGCTTTAGGTAAAGGAGAGTGGAAAATTGCACATGGTCTTTTCCCCTGCCTCAAACTGCAAGGGACTTATGTTGCTTCCACTCATACTTCATTGGCCAGAACTAGTTACATCTGTAAAAGGACTTGGAAATATAGGTGAGCAAATGGAACATATGGAGAGCAATAATGTATCTGCCATAACAACAAACTGTCCACATGTATACAAATAATCTCTATAGATGAATCCATATTTGCATTTATTTTTATATCATTATTTCACCTAAAATTGCATGAAACATTTTTATACGTGTATGTGATTTTTATCACTTTAATAGGGTTCCATATTCTACTCACATACCATACTTTATAAATTTATGCTCTTAATGTTGGGCATTTAAGTGGTAATTTATTATTTTTTACTTTTATAATATATTGATTCAATGAAATGACATGTCTTTACTTACTTATTTTTCTAAAATTAATTCCTAGTGCCATCAGGCTTTTCATTTGGGATGGTAGAAAGGAAAGGATCAGCCGTACTCTTTCCACGTCACCCTTTTTGGCAGCGTGATGGATCTTTCCCAGATGTCTGAGTCGGATCTTGTAGCTCAGCCGAAAGCCGATTCTCTTTCTCTCCCAAGCCGTGTCCGCAGTTGCCTCTTGCAGCCTGGTGGAGGGGCCCGACACATACTCCACACAGAAGGATCTGCTGTACTGTTTCCACATCACCCTTTATGGCAGCGTGATTATCTTTGCCAGATGTCTGAGTCTGATATAGTAGCTCAGCCGAAAGCCGATTCTCTGTCTCAAACAAACCGCGTCCCCGCTCAACTCCTGCAACCTGGTGGAGGTGCCCGAGAGTGAGTCTTCCTTCTGCTATCAAAAGTCAAAAAGCGTCTTCATGGTAAAAGACAGCAGCTTCAGAGGCCCGTCCCCTCACTTGGCCTCTCGGTTCTTACCCACTTCTGATACCGATATGAGCGAACATTACTTGGTACTGTTTTGTTGAAGCCAACACCTCTCTAAACCCAGGAATCCAGCAATCTGTTCTCCATCTCTATAATTTTGTCACTTCAAAAATGTGACATAAAAGGAATCATGGGGTATGTGATCCTTTGAGATTTGGTTTTTTCACTCAGAATCATTTGAGTTGTGGCATGTATAAATGCTTTATTCCTGTTTATTGCATCATAGTTTTCCATGGTATGGATGTATGAGGATCCTCAAAAAGTTTGTGAAAAATTACAATTAAAAGATAATATGAATCTTTCTAAAGAAAAGACCAAAATAATACCTTGAAGTTTGAGAAGGAGAGAACAAATCTGTAGTTTCTAGTTGAGGGGAGAAAAAGGGGGAGGTGGGAAGAGATTGGGTAAGTGGCATAAAGAATAATTACGATTTGTAATAATGAATATGCTAATAATATTGATTTTATCATCACACGTTGTACACATGTGCCCCCCCTCAACACTGTATCCCCAGATTGTGTATAATGAATTATGCTTCAATAATAATAAAAAAAGATAATATGAATCTTTCTATGAACATTTTGAAGACCCCATCATATGACAATTTGTGTGACCAGCCACCCATTGAGGGACTTGTTGGTTCTTTCCAGTTTTTGGCTATTACAAATTAAGCTTCTATATACAATCATGTGTAGGCTTTTGTGTGGACATAAATTTTCGTTTCTTGAGGGTAAATGGCCAGGAGTGCAATTGCTGGGCCATATGGTAGGTGTATTTTGTTTAGTTTTTCAAGGAAGTGACAAACTATTTTCAAGAGTGGCTGTACCATTTTCCATTCTCACCAATAAAATATGGATGATCCAGTTTCACTGCATCCTCACCAGCATTTTAGTGTGACCTCATTTTGACTTGATTACATCTGCAAAGACCCTATTTCCAAATAAGGTCACACTTATTGTACCGAGTGTTTGTTAGGAGTCGAAAGAGAAAATTCAACCTGGAACCTTTTTCTTCACTTGCGTGGGTCCTGGTAGGTCTGGTTTAGAGTTTTGCCTCCTGAGAAGAGGCATGCTTTGGATTATAGCCAGATTAGAGGTGCCCCTGATTGTTGAATTAGGCCCCTAGGGATTGTGCATAAGTTTATGTTATTTGAAGGGAACTCTACTCAGATCTCTAAAGTTTCAAAGATTTGATAGAAATGAATATGCTCAAGAGGCAGCATGGCAAGAAGTCTCCCTATTCAGTTTTTGCATGATTGTCCTTCCCTACTGCCCCAGTACTGACAAGGGAAAGGATAACAGAGTAGGAAAATTGAATTATAAGTTAATCGAGGGAAAGGACAGTGTCTTAGGTATTTCTGTACTGACAACAGGCTTTCTTTATCTTCCGGAGTCCCTCTCCTCCTCTTCTACTCTCTAGCCTACACCCAAGTGTTTTGTTTCATTTTGTTTTTTCTAAAGCTTTGTTCTGACAACTGTACAATAACCCCCATCTTCGTTCACATCAAGGGTTCTGCCCTATTCATGTTCAGTCTGGTGACCGAATCTCTTCCACCTGCTCACAGATCTAACAATGGACAGACACGCCAGGTGCCCATGCAACAGAGGGCAGGAAAGCCAAAGTTGGTTTTATATGTGCCCCTCCCACTTCCCAAACACATAACTTTGATACATGGGTTTCCAGTATCTGAATGTTAATTCTGTCCTTTCTCCCCTTGCCGAAGATCTGCTCCACTCCTTTTCTGGATTTGTGTGTTCCTATTTAGCCGATTGGAGGGGGAAACACTAGAAAAACAGCGTGTCTGACCACCTGTTCTGTACAGCACCTTGAGTTCTGGAAGGCAGAATAGTACAGGGCTCAGGAGAGCAGAGTTAAGCAAGTAGAGATTTGATCCTGGGCCCCCCACTTAGCAGCTGCGAGGCCTTGACCTAATACTTAATTCTCTCAGGTTCTCTTAACTATAAACTGGGTATAAGACATTTCTCTATGTGAACTTAATTTGAACTATAATATATGTATATGCACACACAGAAAAGTGCCCAGATCATAATGGTATAACTCAAAACATTTTCATAAAGTGGCACATCCCACATTAAGGAACAGGACATTACCTAACCCCAGAAGCCTCTTCTTGTCCCCTGCCAGACACCACATCACCCAACCCATAGCCAAGAGTAATCCCCATCCCAATGTTTAACTTATTTTTTACTTGGTTTTGAACTTCCTATGGATGAAAACATACAGAATGTATCTTTTGTGCTTGGTTTCCTTTGCTTACAATCATGTTTATGATATTTATTTTTGTTACTTAGTTGTAGTTTGTTAATTCTCCTTATTGAACAGTATTCTAATGAGTAAACAGATCACATTTTCATGACCTATTCTACTCTTTGTGGACATTTGGGTTATTTCCAGTTTTTGGCTTTTATGAATAAAGCTGCTCTGAACATTCTTGCATGTGTTTTTTGATGGACAGGGATGCTTAGTCATCAGAAATGGA
>NW_007737852.1:36309-38200 GCF_000696425.1 Galeopterus variegatus | reverse complement strand
AGAGAAACCATAGGTGCAACGATTCACTTTATTTATTCATTCCCCCCCCCCCCCCAGTATTAGCATGATTAAAGCTAAGGGGAGGAGGGGGCTTGGTGTGGGCAGAGGGGCATGAGGACTGCAGTAGGGATGTGTCCCTGGTGGGAAAAGGGCCTGGGGTCTAAGGAAGGAGGGGCGAGCCTGGGCCTGAGGGGTAGGTGGAGGTGCCTGGCAGGCCTCTTGGCCTAACAATCTTGCCTGTTGAAGCTCTTGACCACGGGCGAGCTCAGGCTGTCATGTGTGGCCTCGCAGGTATAGACAGTATGGCTGTTATACTCTGCACTGGTCATCGTCAGGGTGCTGCTGAGGCTTTAGGTGCTGTCTGTGCTGTCCTGTTCTGTATAACTTTCCAGTACGTCACCCTCTTTAACAACATTGTCTACCTTCCACTGGACTTTGTAATCTTTGGGGTAGAATTTATTCAGGAAGCACATGACAGAGGCACATCCAGAATTCAGTTGCTCCTGAGATGGTGGGAAGATGTAGACAGTCAGCTGAGCGTCAGAACCTGAGGAAGGAAGCACAAGAGATAGTGTTTAAGTCACAGAGAAGTTCTCCACTGCGTGTTTGTTTGTGAATGATCACAAAGTACGTTAGCTACAGACAGACAGAAAGCAGCATGCTTATCCTGTATAATTGTAACAGTGACTTTCTGTCTTCTTCCTAGCCTTTAAGACAGCTCAGAATGTTCTGTTTGAACTCTCTGAAGCCATTCAGAGGCCTCTTTGCCTGCTTGTCTGACTTTACCTTTCTTTACTTCAACTGTGTTCCCTGCCTTCTGTAGTAATCTCAGGGCTTCAGGCAAAGAGATACAGGCTTCCTCATCTGAGCCCCTCAGAGTATAGAAGTCAGAACAAGGTCTTGGCCCCTCTATGTGGAAGAAGATAGGGCAGCAGAAGACCTGCAGCGGCTGTTTCAGGGAAAGCATTTGTTGGCTTTCCTTCCCCTGTGCTTCTCCTAGACTGTGCCATAATGTCAGGTTTCCCCAGGCTTCCTTTGGCTTAGCCAGGCTAAAGCTACCCTCAGAGTGGGCCCTGAGCCCTGTATCTACACCTTGGTGGGTGTCAGCTCCTTTGCCCTCTGTGCTCAATGCCAGCAGCTCTCCCACTCCTCACAAAGGCCTCAGAATGAGACCCGGGTCCTGTCCTGATAGGTCGTAACCATATGGAGCAATGTTCAACCAGACCAAGGGAGGGTCAACTGTAGTCTTGGCCACCTGGCTAGGAGGAAATGTCTAGCTTCACTTCTGACCTTGAGCAGCTGCCAGATGGCTTCTTGGAAATCCCCTTCTGTGGGGATTCAAATTCCCAGGTAGGAAAGCAATAGTTGAAATAAAAAAAATCAAGAATCCTTTGCTGGAAGAAGTCAACAGATATGTGAACAGGTTTTGATAAAACTAACCTCAATGTTAACCAAGTAATCCAACATAAGAGACTGAACTTTTTATGTTTTATATTTTTTTCTCTTTTTCATTAGTATTTATTTCCCCCAAATAATTGAAAGCAAAATCATATAATTTTTGAAAAACAAAGCAGGAGAAATATTCTATGAAGATACTTCTATCTGGGTGAATCCTTGGTAGCTTTAAATTTTCATCCAGCATTAAAATATTAAACAATTAGCATATTTAATATGGAAATTATTTCAAGATATTAATCAGCTTACAATAAAATTTAACCCTTGTTAAGAGTTTTGTAAAAGGTCCTAAAATAGTTTAAAAATAGTTTAAAACAGTTCAAGAGTTTATTTTTAAACAGTTCTAAATTACTTTTAAAAGAGCTAAAATAGTCTTATCAATCTGTTGCAGAAACAGAATAATCCTTTTTTTTATTATTATTTTTATTTTGTCAAT
>NW_007737852.1:19512-32370 GCF_000696425.1 Galeopterus variegatus | reverse complement strand
TTATTCTGCTGGTTAAACTCTCCAATGTGTTTTTTATTTTGCTGAATAACTTCTTCAGTTCGGCAAGTTCTGTTATGTTTTTTTTTTATGACAGTGATTTCCTTGTACATTTCCTCTTTCAGGTCCTGTATGTTTTTCCTGGTTTCATCATGTTGTCTAGCTGTGTTTTCTTGTATCTCATTCAGTCTCTTTAGGATTATAACTCTAAATTCCCTTTTATTCATTTCAAGGGCTTCTTGTTCTATAGGATCTAGAGTTTGAGATTTATTAACTTTTGGTGGTGTACTTTCTTGGTTTTTTGCATTTCTGGTATCTCTTTTTGGGTGTTTGTTCATTTTGGCAGGGATTTTCACTCGGATCTTGGACCTCTGCGGAAAGTCTGCTCCACCCTACCAGTCCCGTAAGGTGTGTGTGTTCTGCACCTCGCTATTGGGGCGTTTTCACACTCTGTGTATTCTAGATGTGGGCTATTGAGCATTGCAAAGGGTTCCCGCAGGGTGTGTAATTATTGGTCTTTCTTTCTTTATTTATTTCTGAGACTCCGCCTCCTTTTGCCGGACCCCTCCCCACTCTGTGTGCTCAGAACAGGGCTGAGGCGTGTCTTCTACAAACCTTGTCTTTCAGCTGAGACATCAAAGCTGTGCCCTGCCCCGCCCTGCCCAGAAGGTGTCCAGTCTCTCCCACTGCCGGGTGTGAACTCCTCGGGGGTGGGTCCCTCAGCACACAGTTCCTCTTTGACTCCCCCTAGCATGGGTCGGCCCTTGGGGAGAGCTCTCCGGTAGCTTCAATGTAGCTCCAGAGCACTCTGGGCTCCCCTCTCCCCACCAGAAATCAGTTAGGGGTTCTTCTAAACTGAGGCCCCCAAATTGAATCTGCCTCCCGGAAACAGGGAGTTTACCTGGGGCCGACGCCCAGGGTGTGGTGGAGAGATGATCTGGGCGGGCTCCTCTTCCCTGCCCTCCCGACGCTGGCCGGGGGCTCCCCACGCTACCAGCCCCGTCAGAGATCTGCGGAGAGAGTGGGATAGTAGGCCGCTCCACAGGTCACGGGGTGCCATGCATCAAGGTAAGCAAATGGCACGTCTCAGTGAGGAGCCGCGCCAAGCAGAGATGGCTGGCCTGCCTGCGCTAAGCTGGCCGTCTCCGCCCCCACCCAAGAAAATGGAGGCAGCTCTGTTGTGGGCACCTGGCCTAGTGTGGTAGGCGGGAGCCAGGCAGGTGGGGAGCAGTCGGGCTTTGCCCCACAAGTGGGGCTGGGCTGGGGGTGATTCACAGAGCTCGCAGAGTTGGGCCGGTCTGGTGCATTCCACTCCATTTCTGTGTCGTCTCGGCTGACTTACTTGGCCTTTGTTGTCTCGGGCTGCTCGCTCGAACCTGCAGCAGGGCTTGGGCGCTCTCAGGAGTCTTCTTTTGTGTTGGCCCTAAAACCTTGAACCTGTTGTTGCTTGTTTGTCATTGTAGGTTCGTTGTTGAAAGATTTATTCGTTTTTTGTTGCTGTTGGAAATGCAAATAGTACTCTGGTATCACAGCGCACACTTCTCAGCGTCGCGCTGTCTCCTAGCATGGCCGCTCCAGACCCTTCACCATCTTAAAAGCCCCCCAGAAACAGAATAATCTTTTTAAGTCTCACTTTTGAATCAGGTCGGGTAAAGAGCAGCAGCAACAACTAGTTAGAGGTTATGGGATTAAAATACCCAGATTAAAATTTTTGTATCAGAGAATTAAAGTTTTAGAAATATGTTTATATTAACTTTTTATTAATTACATTGATATGATTAGCTATTTTGTACAACTGAAATCTAATCCTACCCAAAGCAGATATATTTTTCAAAATTAAAAACAAGTCACAAATTTATCTTATTTTTTATCAGTAAATACACCTCAATGGTATATAATGTAAACTCTGTAAAAGTGAATTGATCAAGACCTGAATGGCCAGATTTCTGGCATTAAATTTGATTTTTGCTGGTGTGGATTTTCTCTTAAGAGTTATACATTTTTTAAAAAATGAGGTTATATTATTTAGATAATTTTGATAAGAGAGTATTGAAATAATTATATATGTCACAGAAAAAAAAATATCTTTAAGTCCTTTATAGTCCCTTAATGGAAATTTTCATGAATGGGATATAATAATGAATGTGAATTTTGTTTCTGAACACTTTAATAAGTTGGTCTTCTCTCGGTTTTTCCCATATTAGCTCAGAGCCCTCCGCGTTTTCATTCTCTTTTCCCTTGGTGGCAGTATTTGTATCACTGTGTGGCAGGAAGACCAGCCACAGTTAAATGGCTAATGCGGGGTTGCGACGGCCCTTAGTGGCAAGGCGCACTGTGACAGGTGCGCGATGGCCAGGCCACGTAAGTCATTCAATCTTGAAAAGAGACCACCACGCAGTGTACACATCACGCTAGCTGTGCCATGGCCTTCTCAGAGGTATAAAAATATGGACACGTAATAACTGAGGGAAATAAAAAACATACTCTTTAAAATATCTCCCATTTTCCTACAGAACGGGGGGCATTTAAAAAATGCAATTATTACTCTTTCTCACTCCAAAAATTTTCTTTAAAACGGCTTTTGGGAACAACTCTCTTTCCATCATTATAATAAAAGATCTAGTTTAGTGTAATGCAGAATTTGAATTTAAAGAAAAGGAGTTATCCGTCAAGGCCTTATTCCTATAGAATCTCTCATTTTTACAGTTTATCACTCAGTTTTATTTTGTAAAGCTGCCATTGTGGCTGATTCTCAAGTGAGGTGCCTCTCCCACATGGCAAATTTTTCTAACTTCTTACTCATCTTTAGTGCATGTTATTGATTTTTATAGATGTCTTACAAAATAATTTAGCAGACAAAAGAGAGAAAATAGACAAAGAAACACATTTCCCTACTTTTATGAATCATGCATAAGGAGCAAAACCCAATACATTATTTGTCAAAACTCGATGAAAATGCATTTACTTTTCCTCTTTAAAGGTCCAAAGTTTCCTTTTTAATCTACACTATTCTTTTTCCTTTGAGTCATTCAATGTAGGCCAACTTAATCATTTTATCTCCAAATTTATTTTTGGAGCTGAATTTAACTTTAACAACTGATGAGAAATCTGAAATGCTTTCATTTACCCATCTCCACAAGACTCCGGCTTAAGCCTCTAAAAGTCCTTACTGGCAAATAGAACCAAATTTCAGAAGGTAGTAGAGAAAAATTACTTACATGTAATCTCCAGTTTTGTCCTTTGGCCAAACGTGATCCACAATATGAGCTTCATTACTTTCTCCTCAACAAAAACCTCTTTTTGGGACTAATATCACTAGGCTGACTGATCCAGAGGAAATCTGGCAATTTAGATGCTGAGAGAACTGTCTAGATCTTTGCTTTTCCGTGAGATGAACTGACTTTCAGTCAGCTTAATTACTTTCTCCTCAACAAAAACCTCTTTTTGGGACTAATATCACTAGGCTGACTGATCCAGAGGAACTCTGGCAATTTAGATGCTGAGAGAACTGTCTAGATCTTTGCTTTTCCGTGAGATGAACTGACTTTCAGTCCATTACTCATCTGATTTTCTGGAAGGATTCCATTCTCTTTGGAACTGACTTCGACTCACATGACAAACAGAAACCCCCCCAAATTTTACAACCCTATAAGAAAACGGATTAGAAAAGTGCACTTACGTTTGATTTCCAACTTGGTCCCGTGGCCAAAACTGAGCCGCAGCGAGGATTCTAACACTTTCCCCTTAACAAAAACCTCCATTTGAAGCCAATCATACAAGATAAGCGAATTCACAGAAAAACACAGCAGTTTCTTTCCAGTTCTCTCTTCAAATTCTATTGTCCTCACAAACTGAGCAATTTGTCACAGCTTTAAAGTTGGCTATTTTCTGGTGTCCTGGCATTTACTTTTTGGTCATCAGGCATGGTTCATTTAACCAAAATATCACAAACGCTCACAAATGATACCACAGGAGCAAAACCTCACAAATAATTGAGCAAAATGCACTTACGTTTTATTTCCACCTTGGTCCCCTGGAGAAAACCATACAGACAATTGTTCCTGTTAACTTCCCTTCTATACAAAAACTGAATTTCCCTTTCTGACAATTGAGCAAGGCTCTGTCCAGAACACGTTGCTATGCTCCCCAGTACATTTCTGAAGTATGACTTAGACAAGTTATTCTCACCCAATGACTGAATCTTTCACTTTAGGGAACATGCACAATCAATTTTCAAGTTTGCTTACAAAGTTCATCTTTATCTTTGGCCTGGAGGATGTCATAACCTGGTTTCAAAGAGTCGGCTTATAGATCCCTTCATAGACACAGAAGCCACAAGACACAGACAACTGAGGAAGGACAGCTTGTATTTTACTCACGTTTGACTTCCACCTTGGTCCCTTGGCCGAAAGTGAATCACAGTGATTCGATTTAACTTTCCCGTATACAAAAACGTCCCTGAAAGGGCTTCAAGTCCCATTCCCCAATTAAGTTGTTTTGATTTAGAAATCTTAAAAAATAGCTATCAGCTAGCCTCTTGAGGAACAATTTTCTCCTCTGTACCTAATCTGGAAATGAAATTTGTTGTATCCCTGACATCCAACTAACAAAAACAGACAAAACAAAGCAAAAAACAAACCAATTAAACAGAAACAGTGAAGAATCAGCTGAAATAAATACTTACGTTTGATCTCTAGCTTTGTCCCCTGGCGAAAATCGTGGTGTTTTATCATCTTGTCAACAAAAATAATATGCAGCGTCCTCAGATTATATGCCATTAATTGTCAGGGTAAAATCTGTTCCATACCCACTGCCACTGAACCGGGACAGGNTGTCTTCAGGTGGTGGCCATAGTAGGACAACAGCATGAGAGCTGGTATTGTCCAGAAACAAAGAGGTCAAGACCTGGAGATGGCATTGGTTTATTTTTGTTTTCCCACGGTATGCAGAAAAATGACTTTAAATAGCAAATGTTTGATGACATAGCACCACATGAATGTTGGAGAAGGTAGAAAGGTAAGTGTTTCCTCAGGCATACTGAATTCCCAAATTTAAGGTAATCTCATCAATCTCTGCATAGCCTTCAGGTTTGGGGATTTCAGATGAAATGTGAGCAGTGGCACAAAGGGGATAAGCCAAAAGTGGCCAAGATATAATATATGTCAGTGGACCAGGAGGTTGCTCTTCAAATTTGAGACTGTGAAATCGGGTTGCATCAAAAGAACAATTTGATGAAAAAAGAGATCTACGAGACATCCAAGTGATCACGATAACAAGAAAAACCAAGAGAAAGTGGAAGAAGAAAAAAATCCAAGGAGAAACTGAATATTAAGGGGTCCACATCTAGTTGACATGTTGTTCTCATATCTGTCACTTGCTTTCCCCATATTAGGGAAGAGTAGGAATGACCATGTGAATGAGTGTGAGCATGCTTACAGGGAGAGGGCGATTTCCTTTAAGGCTATTATTTAGAACCTAAGCTAGATCCATCTTGGTNGCTTCAAAGTGAGATTACATGATAAAGGATGTTATAGTCTATGTCATAGCAAGTGTGTCAGGCACAGCTGGGGGGGGCAGCAGAAACCACAGAAAAAGAAAAAGGAAGTGAGTTACATGTACATGGAGAGGACTTACAGAAACCAAATGGTCGGCTAGTTCCACATATTCAACATGTTCAGTAGCAGCTGAGGCAATTCCACCGACAGCATGTGGAGGTTTTTGTAACAGGGTGTATCACTGTGAGAGGTGTATTATCATCTTGTCCACAAAAATAATATGCAGCATCCTCAGATTTTATGCCATTAATTGTCAGGGTAAAATCTGTTCCATACCCACTGCCACTGAACCGGGATAGGACCCCAGAATGGAGAGTAGAAGCACCTTTAATAATGAGCATAGGAGCTTCTCCTGGTTTCAGATAATACCAGCTCATATCATCATCAATGTCTGTGCTGGCTTTGCAGGTAATGGTGACTTTGTCTCCTAGAGCTGCTGAGATGAATGTTGGAGACTGTGTGAGTGTCGTTTCAGCCCTGGTACCTGTTTATGGAGAAAAATAAGAAAGACAAACCAAATGCATTAAATTTAAAGAGATTACAAATCAGTTTCTGGTGAAAATTTAATATTTTATGGAGATTCAGAGGGCTTAATGCTGTGAAGAAGAGGAAATGTTTCTCTTACCAGAGATCCAGAGGAGTAGAAAGCTGAGGAGCTGAGCCTGGGACCCCATAGCCTTCAGGTGGTACTGAGGTTCTAATCAGTTTGACAGCATATGTTATATGGCCTCTAAGATGTTGAGGGGTTCTAAATAGGAGAAATATGCAAATTATATGGTACATGGTAATGGGATGGGGAAGGCAGTGTTTAAATGACAGAGTGTGAAACTTCACATGTGTTGTGCATGGTGTTACCTTCACAGCTATGCTTGTATTCAAAAGGTTATGATTTAGTAAAATCTGTTCCATACCCACTGCCACTGAACCGGGACAGGACCCCAGAATGGAGAGTAGAAGCACCTTTAATAGTGAGCATAGGAGCTACTCCTGGTTTCAGATAATACCAGCTCATATCATCATCAATGTCTGTGCTGGCTTTGCAGGTAATGGTGACTTTGTCTCCTAGAGCTGCTGAGATGAATGTTGGAGACTGTGTGAGTGTCGTTTCAGCCCTGGTACCTGTTTATGGAGAAAAATAAGAAAGACAAACCAAATGCATTAAATTTAAAGAGATTACAAATCAGTTTCTTGTGAAAATTTAATATTTTATGGAGATTCAGAGGGCTTAATGCTGTGGAGAAGAGGAAATGTTTCTCTTACCAGAGATCCAGAGGAGTAGAAAGCTGAGGAGCGGAGCCTGGGACCCCATAGCCTTCAGGTGGTACTGAGTTTCTAATCAGTTTGACAGCATATGTTATACAGCCTCTAAGATGTTGAGGGGTTCTAAATAGGAGAAATATGCAAATTATATGGCACATGGTAATGGGATGTGGAGGGCAGTGTTTAAATGACAGAGTGTGAAACTTCACATGTGTTGTGCATGGTGTTACCTTCACAGCTATGCTTGTATTCAAAAGGTTATGATTTTAAAAAAAAAGAAAAGAAAAGAAAAAGAAAAATCTCCTTTGCTTTTCTTCAACCAAGCTCATATTATTCTACAGACTCCAGTATTACACCTTCTGCTGTGCTGATCTTTAATAACTTGCCAGTGGTGGCTTCCATGGCAATATTCCTGACATCACCAATTTTGGCCACTCTTTGAGCCTCACATCCAGGACCCTGTTCTCTTACTCATGATGTAGCCCAAGTTCAGAAGGGCAGCACTTTAATACTGCACACTTGGTTTCCTGATTAATCACCTCTATTTTTTTTATATAAACACACAAATTCTTTCTGCTGAACTATAATTTCTTAACACTCTCAAAGTTGTTTTCATGTTTTTAAATTTTATGTTATTTTGACTACAATGAATTAATAGCTTCCCCATTATATGCCATAAATCTACGTTTAAATATGTATACTTATGTATATGTATATATAGGCAGGTTCCAGAAGTGGAAAACTGAGAGTTACAGCTAAACGTTATGTCAAGAAAGGGGAAGATCAAGAAGTTATATTGCAATGCCAGTTTAAAGTGAAGTAAGGTAGCCTTTTTCATTCATGATGGCCCAGTTCTATTTCCCTAGAAGAGCATGGGCATAACGGAAGTGGAGTATTCCTTGCTGATGAAACAAAAAGCGTTTGCAAGAAGTTGTCAAACTTCAACCTTGCAGGTGTATGGTAGGTATTACTGGGATACAACATCAGCTACATATTTTACAGACCTCTATGCAAAATTAAAATCAGGAGTAATTGTTCAAAGAACAGGAAAAAATATCTTTAAGGGTACTAAAATGTAAAATGTTTTCTTAAAAAAGGTACTATTTTTTAAATGTAAGAGTAACTTGAGTAGCAACATAAGCTTATAAAAATTGCAAAAATTAATGTTTAATGTTATGGTTTTATCTCATACATCAATATGTATGTACAATGTAGGGTAATACTTTGTCAATGTGATATCTTGATTGGTCATAGAACTTTTCTGGTTTGCACTTTCTGGACATTTATTTACTAGATCATCAAAGTTTATACTTTTAGCAACTTAATTTTCTGTATGTATAATTAAAAGTGATAGTCTCTCTTAGCAAATGCAAGATTGGAAATAATTTTTGATGACTAAATTTTGAGAAAGATTTTTCTGCTGATGCTACTGTTACTTGAGTTGTTAAGTTTATAAGTTTTGACAAGATTTGGGATAAATTTCTGATAAGTTATTCTCAAAAAATAAATTTTTATATACACACACCTCATAATTCTTGTAAAGCAATTTTCTAAAATGATTTAAATATATTCAAAACAATTTTGTGTAAGGCTGATTTTAATTCTAGATGTATATAAATGATATTTTAATGTCTCCTCTGACACTTCCTGTAACTTGTGGAGGTTGTAGAAAAAGCGAAAATAAAACGTTAAACACAGGCTTTATTACTTGAAAACCTTGAAAAAAAAAAGAGTCGTCATTTCTTTTAAATATTTTTAAAATATCCTATAGCTTTATGCCTCCCTCTTCTGGTAGGAATGCAGGGGAAAAAACTAATACATTCTATGTGAAAATATGAATTGCTGCAGATTTTCGCAAAGCAATTTGTGATTATTAATACAGTGAATTTTAAGATATGTGTACTTGTTGACCTAATCCAACTTCTGGGAAAATAACTTATAGAAATAAAAATGTCATTGGTTTCTATGGAAATATTCGAATATTCATCAGTAAGAGATAACTAAATAAATTTTTGTATTTCCATCCTGTGAAAACTTGTGAGCTGCTAAGAGGAAGGCTGAGTTTCATACCATTTATCTAAAACTTCTGTGAGTTATGCAACATTAACTTTAAAAAGCAAGATTTCAAGAATTTTGAAAACCTACAATTATAACCACAGATTTACAGCATACACAATGTAATATAGTTTGTTTTCAAATATTAAATGTTGAATACATATCTTAGTGTGACTATAAATCCACTCACTAATAGAATCATAGTAAGTTGAATAAACTAAAAATCATGATATGACTATATAGGGAGGAATCCAGAATGGGAATGTGGGGCGTTGGTCAATGTGTACAGGGAAGTTTCAGGAGAGTAAATCCCTATCATTCATATTAAGAAAATCTGTATTTAAAAAGTAAGACCCAAAAGACTTAATAAATCTCTACATTAAATATCTCTATGAGCATATTATTTACGGAGATTTAAATACCAAAAGAATATTAAAAGAATGTAAAGATGCTAAAATATGAAATGAAATCCAGGCTCAATTTTTCTGCCTCCTGTTTCTCTGGGTCACAGAGAAGAAGAAAGGGAGCCGTACACACAGAATTTATCCTGGTTCCATGGAAATGTAAAGGCAGATCTCAGGAAGGATGATTTAGGATAGAATAACTCAGTAAAAGTCCGGGTATCTACAGAATGATTGATAACATCATATGTTTTAAAATTTGAGTTTATTTCTAATTCTGCCTAAATGAACATTATGACTGTATTTATGAACCTGTTACCTCTTCTGAATTTTTTATTTATGTATTTTCCGATGTGAACCAAGGATCCAGTGCAGAAGTCATCTAGACCCAGTCTCCAGCCTCCATAGCAGTTTCCCAAGGAGAGACAGTCACCGTCACCTGAAGGGCCAGCTCAAGTGTAAGCAGCAGATTCTTGTGCTGGCACCAACAGAAGCCGGGAGCCCCACCAAAGCTCCTTGTTTATAGCACATCAAACCTGGCCCCCGGGGTCCCAGCTGTCAGTCTGGCAGTGAGTCTGGAGCCTCTTACTCTCTGACGACCAGCAGTGTGGAGGCTGAAGATGCTGCAGACTGTTATTCTCAGCAGTGCAGCAGCTCTCCACCCACAGCATCACAGACGGGAGCAAAAACCTCCTGAAGAACTCAGAACCCAGCTGCTTCTCTCTCAGAGGCGGTGACATGTTCAGGGCTTCTATGTGTGACAGAACTTCCCAACTATTCTCCAGTGGAGCCAAGACTGAATTTTATTCACAGAAAAAAAGAGAAATGTGTAGATGAGGGTGGTGGGATGAGGTTGCTAAAGGGCCCCAATGTTATGGGAGCCTGAGCAGAGGAGGGGTGGGTGAGGGCTGTGACATAGATCTCCTGGAAGTGGGCATTGACCCTGTGGACGAGGTCTGGATCATTGGGGCACAGGGGAAACCCCATTCCAGAAATGTTTCCCATCCAGTGAAGAACAGTCATGCCAACAATCATGTGAGTAATCTTTAAGTGCATCCCTCCCATCTAATCAATCCTGCTGTTGAGTCTACAGCCCCAGCCAGCAACCTTGCTCTAATGTTATAAAGAAATTTGATCAGAGGCATCCAGCTAAGTTGCATCCAGAACCTCACAGAATCTATGAATCTTGTGTTCCTTATTAAAAGCATGAGGATGCCATCACATTGTGTTTACTATAACTCTAGGATTTTTTTTATAATAGAGCAATTTTTTATTGAAATGTATTGAATGTACATATTTATGGAATACAGAGTTATATTTAGATAATGCATACAATGTGTGATGATCAAGCCATGGATAATTACCATATTCATCATCATGAAACTTTGTCATTTCTTTCTGATGAGAGCAATTGAGCTCCTCTCTTCTAGCTATTTGTTTTTTGGGTTTTTTTTGTCCTTTTTGAGACTGGCCGCACCGTGCTCAGCCAGTGAGCACACTGGTGGTCATCCCTATATAGGATCCGAACCCGCAGCGGGAGCGCTGCTGCTCTCCCAGGCCTTGCTCTAATGTTATAAAGAAATTTGATCAGAGGCACCCAGCTAAGTTGCATCCAGAACCTCACAGAATCTATGAATCTTGTGTTCCTTATTAAAAGCATGAGGATGCCATCACATTGTGTTTACTATAACTCTAGGATTTTTTTTATAATAGAGCAATTTTTTATTGAAATGTATTGAATGTACATATTTATGGAATACAGAGTTATATTTAGATAATGCATACAATGTGTGATGATCAAGCCATGGATAATTAGCATATTCATCATCATGAAACTTTGTCATTTCTTTCTGATGAGAGCAATTGAGCTCCTCTCTTCTAGCTATTTGTTTTTTGGGTTTTTTTTGTCCTTTTTGAGACTGGCCGCACCGTGCTCAGCCAGTGAGCACACTGGTGGTCATCCCTATATAGGATCCGAACCCACAGCGGGAGCGCTGCTGCTCTCCCAGTGCTGCACTCTCCCAAGTGTGCCACGGGCTCGGCCCTCTCTTCTAGCTATTTGAAAACATACAATAAATTAGTGTTTATTATAGATGCCTAACACTACTGTACACCACTGGAACTTATTTTTCCTATTAGCTGTAATTTTATGTACATTAACCAACCTCCCCCTATCTCCCTACTGCCTTCCCAGCCTCTAGTTACCACAATTCTACTCACTACTTCTAAAACTTTAACTTATATTTTTATCTCCCACATATGAGTGAGAACATGTGGTATTTATCTTTCTGTGTCTGACTTATTTCACTTAACGTAATGTCTTCCAGGCTCATCCACATTGCTGCAAATGACAGCAATGGCTGTCATTATATTTTTATGGCTGAGTAATATTGCATTGTGTATATATACCACTTTTTCTTTATCCATTCATCTATTGATGGACAACTAGGTTGGCTCCATATTTTGCCTATTGTGAATAGTGTTACAATAAACATGGGGGTACAGATATCTCTTTGGTATGCTAATTTCATTTCCTTTGGATAAATGGGACTAATTTCCAATCCCCCAAGCAATGGCATTTGTAGGTCATATGGTAGTTCTACTGTTTAGTTTTTTGAGTAACCTCCATGCTGTTTTTCATAATGGCTATACCAACTTACATTCCCACCAACTGTGTTTAAGAGTTCCCTTTTCTTCTAATAACATGCTCTCCAGCATTTGTTATTTTTTTTTCTTTTTGAAAATACCCATTCTAACTAGGGTGAGATGATATCTCATTCTAACTAGGATGGTTTTGATTTCCATTTCCCTGGTGATTAGTAATGTTAAGCATCCACTTTGAGATTATGATGTTGAAGAGAGGGACATAAATCAAGAACACTAGAGAATCACCATCCTTTCAGAGGCTGAAGATCCTGCATACCCTATTAGAATTCAGCCCTGGGAACCCCACTGGAATTGAGCCCACCCTTCTACCACAGGAACAGGAAGTAGTGCTTGCTCTAAAGAACACTCAAGTGGCCTGGGGAGGGAGCTCCCGTGTAAGTTTCTACAGCAGAGAGCTGGACATGAGCAACCTCAGCACCCTTCCTTCCAGCATGTCTGGGAGGACCCAGCCTGCCTGGTGCCCCTTCCCCACCTTAGAGGTTCTTTGATAATACAAATGTATTTGTATTTTTCTAAGATATAAAGAATATGAAAATGATACTTAAAGTAAGGGATATAGGATTGGAGGTATAGGTCCTAGGTAAGATATAAATGACTGATGTCTCCTTGGAAGGTAGCTCTAACTTTCCTTTCCCTTCCAAATAAAACTTGGTTTGTAAAGCCCAATTAACTAAAAGAAAAGTGAACAATAAAGAGTTGTTCGTATGGCCTCTTCAGTGATAAAGCAGGGTAACTTCACAAGGAGCTTTCAATTTTGCAGGGATCAAGGGAAAAAAAATCATTCAAAAGATTTTGTCTCTTGTACCATGAAAGAAAGTGAGCCAAGATGCCAGGTACTGTTCAAGCTTTCTTAAAGGAAAAGAATCTGCTGGGCTGCCCTCAAAATGGAGGCCCCCCCCCCCCCCCCCCCCCCCCCCCCCCCC
>NW_007737852.1:7146-18903 GCF_000696425.1 Galeopterus variegatus | reverse complement strand
AGTCTATAAACAGATTAACGATTCAAAAGATTTTGTCTCTTGTACCATGAAAGAAAGTGAGCCAAGATGCCAGGTACTGTTCAAGCTTTCTTAAAGGAAAAGAATCTGCTGGGCTGCCCTCAAAATGGAGGACAGCACCAGATGTGGGGGTGTGAGAGCCTATATAGGGCACCAAGGGCTGGCTGATACAATCAAGGAGGGGCATTATGCTAATGTGGAAGCTATGTGACCAGGGTAGAGAACTGCGCCCTTGCGGAAACAGAAGGGTTTCTGTTTAAGTCACGAGGCTTCTCATAAAGGGAATGGGGTAGGGGTTTGTGGTGGTGTGGGAGACAAGGCCAGCAGCTATTTTGTGCTTATTGTGTGCACATATAAGGAGAAGGGAAAAAGTGGTGAAGTTCTCATTCTTCTGAAGCTACTTCCTGCTGGAGATGGGCAAAGATATGAAAAAATAAAGATTTATGTTGGTGAGTAAAACAATTAGGTGGCAGGGTCCTGGTTTCATGTGGGGAGGCTTTATTCTTCTGGGAATGGGTCACAGATTCTGAGTGGCTTGTATCCTCCTCTCAGGAAAAATACGGCAAACTTTTGGTTGGTGAAAGCCTGCATTCATTCTTTCAAGAAATTAGAACAAAGCCAAAAGAGACAGAGACCAAAAAGTAGGATGAGTCCCAGCACAGTTATGGCTCCTAGCAGGGGCATAAGCCAGAGTATCCAGGGGTTCAGTGACTGGGGCCAGCCCCCAGGTGTGTTTGTGTTTTGTAACCCTTTGCATAGGTGATCAAAGCTTGCCTTTAAATAGTTTAAGTTGTTTTGGATCACCCCGGGCTCATTTACATGATAACAGCATTTCTCCCCCAAGAAGAGGCAGGTGCCTCCCTTCTCAGCTGTAAGGAGGTCAACGGCCTGACAGTTCTGTAAAGCGACTGTCACGAGTGAGGTGACCTGTCACTGGAGGGAGGAGATGCTATCCATACTTAGTTCTTTTGAGGGTTTTCAATAGAATTGAGAGGCAGTAGCAAGGCCCGCTATGCCAGTCCCAGTTGCAGGAAGGATCCCTGCCCCAATTAAAAAGGTACAATTAGTGGCCTACAGGAGCAGGGGCACTTCCGGGTGGGGGGGGCAAAATTAGTCCCAGTTCCATCTCCATCACTTCATCTGTCTGGACGGTGTCGTTGTGGATGAGCCAAACAAATACTCAAGAAATCGTGTTAGGGGGCAGGCAACAGGATAACGTAGTTTGACAAAGGAAATATATTTTGGTTTTAGGGCGTGGATGAGGAGGGGGTGAGTGAGTGGTAGCATTTGGTGTTAGTGAGGCAGAGTGTGGGCAGGCCCTGCACAACACTGACAGTCCCCACTGAGGTGAGATTTGAAGAAAGTGAAGAGACGTTTGTGGAAACGTTGTGGGCTGCATCAACAGGGAGGGGGTGGCCACAAAAAGTTTCTCACAAAGTGGGAGACAGATGAGTCGCTCGGGGAACAGTCTGATTCACTGAGGATTGCATCGTCCCTGCGGACCTGGAATCACCATGTTTCAAGTAAGTGGGAGAATTGAGACAGGACAAAAAATATGGGAAGGATGCAAAGGGTTAGGGAGCCAAAAGAATTTGAAGGGTACATTGCCACAATGAACTTGCTAAGAAGCATCCTACTGATAGGAGGTAAAGGAGGGCCTGGTGATTGAGCAGCCAGTTTTGCAGTTAGATCTTCCAGTTTGTTTCCCTGGGCTATGGGGTCATTGGAGGTTTGGTGTCCTCTGCAGTCTATAACCCCAACCTCCTTTGGGAGTTGTGCAGCCTCAAGAAGTATCTTGATAAGATGTCCATTTTTTATGGGCCCTCCCTGAGTGGTCATGTATCCTCTCTCCTTCCATGTGGCCATGCAGGAGTGTAGGATGTGGTGAGCATAGTTAGAGTCAGTGTATATATTGACTCATTTGTTACTAGCCAGAGTGAGAGCGCAGGTGAGGGCAATGAGTTCTGCCTGTTGGGAAGTGGTATTAGGGGGAAGGGGGGCAGCCTCGATAGTTTGTCTTAGATTTACTGTGGCATAACCCACCTGGGGGGTGGGCGTAAAGGTGGCACTCCCATCTGTGAACCATGTATGTGAGGGTCATGTAATGGGATGCATGGAGATGTGTGGAAAGGGTTTGAGAAAGAGGTTGAAAGACTCCATGCAATTATGTTCTAAGGGTCGTGAGTATTTTGGAATGAGAGTGGATTTTAAGGTAGCATGAGGTTTAAAGGAGAACTGGGAATTTTCAATGAAGGTAAGGTGGATAAGTTTTAGGCAGGAAGGGGTGAGAATTGACTTGGCCTTATGGCTGAGAAGATCTTGGCTGTTTGTTGTCCAAAAGTTAGTTTAGAGCTTTCTTGTGCTAAAAGGGCAGCTGCCGCCAAGGGCCATAAACAGGGGGCCCATCCTTGAGCTGTGGTGTCCAGTTGTTTAGAGAGGTATGCAACAGGGGAGAAAATATCCCCAGCCTCTTGTCCCAAAGCCCCGACTTCCAATCCTTTGGTTTCAGTGACGTATAGGATAAAAGGATGAGATAGGTTTGGGAGGGATAGAGCTGAGGCTAGAAGGGAGAATGAATGGGCTTTGTGGGATCTAAGAGAATGGCAGGATCCCTTTTGGCTGCCTCATAAAGTGGCTTTGCTAGCACGCCAAAGTTAGGAATCCATAGGCAAAGATAAACTGCAAGCCCCAAGAAAGAAATAATTTCACTCTTTGTGGTAGGAGTTGGTAGTTCAGAAATTAAACTTTTGCAATCCACCATTACTTCTCCGGTGTTGGCAGTGAGGTGAACTTCCAAATAGGTGACTGAAGGGGAGGAAATTTGGGCCTTGCTGGGGGGCATTCGATATCCCCCAGAGGCCAGGAAATTAAGGAGGCAACAGTGTGGACCTGTGAATCCTCATAGGAGAGGCTACAAAGGAGGATTGTTTGAGGAAGTTCAGATAAGTATTAAGCTAAGGCCTGTCCGAAGAAGTTGGCGCTATCCTGAAATCCCTGGGGCAAAACTGTCCAAGTAAATTGTTGGGAAGAGCACAGGATCAGTTCTGTACTAAACAGTATGAGCCATTAGTCTTTATAACCAGAAGGATGGGTGTATTAAAAGGCGAGTGGGTAGGCCATAAGAGATGAGAAGAAAGAAGTGTGTATATGACAGGTTTTAAGCTTAATAGGTGTTTGTTAGCAATGGTGCATTATGGGACATTAGGGAATAAAGAGGGGTTACACAATTTAACAAGGATAGGAGAATGGCGCATAACAATGGAGGGAGAAATGTCTCTACTGCGGGATTAACCTTGTCTGAGGGGGAGGGGAAGGTGGAAGCCTTAGTGGGCAGGTCTGGGCAACCTATAACAGGAGTATTGTAGCTGGAGTTAAAGTGTTTAGGGTAAAAGTGTTTGAATTTGAAAGGGGGTTGGGCATTGAGACATTATTAAAAATTTGTGTGTGAATTGGATGTGATGTAGGGTGCAGGAAAGGGGTTTAATGATCTGTGGGTGGTATTCTGATCCCATGACCCCTACTATTGTGATAGAGGATGGGATTGTTGGTCCTGCATGTTCAGGAAGGGTAGAATAAGTGTCCCCTATATCGATGACAAAAGAGATTGGCTTACATCCTACAAGGCAAGTTACCCTGGGCTTATGTATAGTGATCTCCCTGGGGACCTCAGGCCCTGGGCATCGTCAGTCCTCCTTCTTGGCAAAGCTGAGCAGCTCCAGTAGGGGTGGCCATGAAGCCAAAGGCTGTGGGTTGGGGACTGGGCCACTCTCTCTCTGATGAGTGGAATGGTCAACCCCCAAGTGATTTGGCTGTTTTCAGTGAGAACAGGGCCCAGGAGGAAGCCTGGGGTTATGACAGGCCCATGCCCAGTGGCCTGGTTGACTGCACTTGAAGCAGTTCTTGGGTAGCTTGCCCCTGGAAGCAGCCAGCTTTGGAGTATGTGAATCTCAGATGGCATTAGCCAGGAGTTGGTATTTGGTCTGATCTCTTTTGTAATGATCTTTCTTTTCCTCCTCCTCCTCTCTGTTGTTAAAAAAACATGAAAGCTGTACTGAGGAGGTCTTGTTGGGTCATATTTGGACAATCCTCAAGTTTTTTAGTTTTATTCAAATGTCAGGGGCTAAATGGGTAATGAAGTGAGAGTGTAAGAAGGCCATGCCTGCTGGGGTGTTTGGATCTATATGTGTGTATTTATGTAAAGCCTCAGAGAGGTGGATTGGAACATGTACCTCGTCTGCCTGTTGTTGGGCCACTATCCAGACCTGCTCCCTGTCTTCAGGGGACGGATATGAGTCTGGGTCGGACAGGAAGGATCCCAGTTGTTTCTTTGATTTGGGAAAGGTCTGAAAGAGAAAACGGGACATGAACTTGGACAATCCCTCTGTCCCACCCACTTCACAGAGGAGCCTATAAAGAAGCTGGAGCTGAGGTGGAGTTGTCACCTGATGAAGGGGGAGAAGGAAAGGGGTTGAGTGGCTGAGGGTGGGCATCTTGAGCCCAGGTAGAGGGAAGAGAGGAAAAAGGTGAAGGCTGATGGTTCAGAAGAATGATCTGAGTCTGGAAGGGGAAGTCAGGCATGAGCTAGGAGAATTTCAGGCGTAGGACAGTTTTGACAGAGAGACAAGAACCCGATCAGAGATAGAGGGAGGCCTGAACATAAAGGAATCTCTCCACCTTTTGCCATCTCGGTGAGTATCTAAATCAAGAGTGCCATCTTGTGGCCACTGGGATCCATTGTAATGAGGCGTTCAAGTTTTAACGTTCCCCTGGAGGCCCAGAAGTAAATTGGCCAAGGGACAGCCCAAGGGCACAGAGCATGGAGATTTGGATTGTGAGGATCCCATGCAGAGGGTAAGAAAGGAAATGGGCAGTCCTGGTAGAAGAAGAATGCCACCAAGGAACATCCTCCTTGGTGTGCATCTTCTTTTCAAGCAAGAAGCCACCAACCAGCTACAGGAGCATCCTCTAATAGCTGGGGGGCATGAGAAAGGTTCCCTCAGCCAGGCACCTGGGCTTCGAGAATGAGAGAGACAGCAAGTGGGGGGAACCCGAGGCAAGAGAGGACTGACCCACTGACTCACCCTGAATTGAGGACAATGTTGGATGCATTGGTCTGAAATGGCAAAAAGGAGAGAGTCCCAAATGTACCCGGTTCAGCAAGTCTGGGAAGGGCGGCCGGGTGGGGCTAATCAACCCAAGAGAGGGGATCATCCGATGGTCTGGCCAGGACCTTTCCCAGGTTTCAGCACCAAAATGAAAGAAAGTGAGCCAAGATGCCAGGTACCAATCAAGGTTTATTAAAGGAAAAGAATCTGCCGGGCTGTACTCAAAGTGGGGGGGGCTTTCCTGTGCTGCCCTCAAAATGGAGTACAACACGAGATGTGGGGATGTGAAAGCTTATATAGGGCACCAAGGGCTGGCTGATACCATCANGTCTGAGGGGGAGGGGAAGGTGGAAGCCTTAGTGGGCAGGTCTGGGCAACCTATAACAGGAATAATGTAGCTGGAGTTAAAGTGTTTAAGGTAAAAGTGCTTTGAATTTGAAAAGGATGTCCCATCCCAGTAAGGGGGTTGGGTATTGAGGCATTATTAAAAATTTGTGTGTGAATTGGATGTGATGTAGGGTGCAGGAAAGGGGTTTAATGATCTGTGGGTGGTATTCGGATCCGATGACCCCTACTATTGTGATAGAGGATGGGATTGTTGGTCCTGCATGTTCAGGAAGGGTAGAATTAGTGGCCCCTATATCGATGGCTTACCTCCTACAAGGCACGTTACCCTGGGCTCATATATAGTGATCTCCCTGGGGACCTCAGGCCCTGGGCATTATCAGTCCTCCTCCTGGGCAAAGCTGAGCAGCTCCAGTAGGGGTGGCCATGAAGCCAAAGGCTGTGGGTTGGGGACTGGGCCACTCCCTCTTTGGTGAGTGGAATGGCCAACCCCCAAGTGACTTGGCTGTTTGCAGTGAGGACAGGGCCCAGGAGGGAGCATGGGGTTATGACAGGCCCATGCCCAGTGGCCTGGTTGACTGCATTTGAAGCAGTTCCTGGGTGGCTTGCCCCTGGAAGCAGCCGGCTTTGGAGTATGTGAATCTCAGATGGCATTAGCCAGGAGTTGGTATTTGGCCTGATCTCTTTTGTAATTATCTTTCTTTTCCTCCTCCTCCTCTCTATTGTTAAAAACCTTGAAAGCTGTACTAAGAAGGTCTCGTTGGGTCATATTTGGACCATCCTCAAGTTTTTTAGTTTTCTTTCAAATGTCAGGGGCTGATTGGGTAATGAAGTGAGAGTGTAAGAAGGCCATGCCTGCTGGGGTGTTTGGATCTATATGTGTGTATTTATGTAAAGCCTCAGAGAGGCAGATTGGAACATGTACCTTGTTTGCCTGTTGTTGGGCTGCTATCCAGACCTGCTCCCTGTCTTCAGGGGACGAATATGTGTCTGGGTCGGACTGGAAGGATCCCAGTTGTTTCTTTGATTTGGGAAAGGTCTGAAAGAGAAAATGGGCCATGAACTTGGACAATCCCTCTGTCCCAGCCACTTCACAGAGGGCCATATAAAGGAGCTGGAGCTGAGGCAGGGTTGTCACCTGATGAAAGGGGAGAAGGAAAGGGGTTGAGTGGCTGAGGGTGAGCGTCTTGAGACCAGGTAGAGGGAAGAGAGGAAAAAGGTGAAGGCTGATTGATCAGAAGATTTGTCTGAGTCTGGAAGGGGAGGTCAGGCATGAGCTAGGAGATTTTGAGGCATAGGACAGTTTTGACACAGAAAGAAGGACCTGATCAGAGATAGAAGGAGGCTTGAACATGAAGGAAATCTCTCCCCTTTTGCCATCTTGGTGAGTATCTAAATCAAGAGTGCCATCTTGTGGCCACTGGGATCCATTGTAACGAGGCGTTCAAGTTTTAATGTCTCCCTGGAGGCCGAGAAGTAAATTGGCCAGGAGACTGCCCAAGGGCACAGAGCATGGAGATTTGGATTGTGAGGATCCCATGAAGAGGGTGAGAAAGGAAACGGGCAGTTCCAGTAGAAGAAGAATGCCACCAAGGAGCATCCTCCTTGGTGTGCATCTTCTTTTCGAGTGAGAAGCCACCAACCTGCTAGAGGAGCATCCTCTAATAGCTGGGGGGCATAAGAAAGGGTCCCTCAGCCAGGCACCTGGGCTTCAAGAATGAGAGAGAGAGCAAGCTGGGAGAACCCGAGGCGAGAGGACTGACTCACTGACTCACCCTGAACTGAGGCCAATGTTGGCTGCATTGGTCTGAAATGGCAAAAAGGAGAGAGTCCCAAATGTACCCGGTTCAGCAAGTCTGGGAAGGGCGGCCGGGTGGGGCTAATCAACCCAAGAGAAGGGATCATCCGATGGTCCGGCCAGGACCTTTCCCGGGTTTCAGCACCAAAATGAAAGAAAGTGAGCCAAGACGCCAGGTACCAATCAAGCTTTATTAAAGGAAAAGAATCTGCCGGGCTGTACTCAAAGTGGGGGGCAGCCCAGGGCTGCCCTCAAAATGTAGGACAGCATGAGATGTGGGGGTGTGAGAGCTTATATGGCACCAAGGGCTGGCTGATACCATCAAGGAGGGGGCATTATGCTAATGTGGAAGCTATGCGACCAGGGTGGAGAACTGTGCCCTTGCAGAAGCAAAAGGGTTTCTGTTTAAGTCACGAGGCTTCTCATAAAGGAAAGGGGTGAGGAGTTTTGTGCTGGAGTGAAAGACAAGGCTGGTTGCTATTTTGTGCTTATTGTGTGCACAATGGCACCAGTCACATCCAAAATCCATCATACCATTATTTTTATTGCTTTACCAAATGGCATATAGTAAGACACTTTTGATCCCTCGATATTTTTTTCCTGTGAAATAATAGGTTGAGTGGGGTAATTTCTAGGATTCCTTTCTGCTTCAATTAGAAAACGCATGAATTCCATTGGAAGAAAACTCTAAGTGCCCTTACAATTACTGTATGCCTGCACAAAATCCCTGGTCTCTCATCCTTTCTATTAGTGATTGAGTTTTATGTATTTCTTCCTCCCACAACCATGGAAACAGTTGTCACACTGCTCTGACATCTACAGTTTGTTTACCACTGACTGACTATTAAGGACAAGGAGAAAATCTTATGAGGGCCTCTCTTTGTTAAGACGTGTGTATGAAGAATGCACCTCCTCAGGCACACTCACTGGGCGTTTTTATGAGAGTAATGGGCCTCCTGTGTTGTTGACACAGGAAGCACAGGAGAGATTCATTCCTGTAGTTCAAGAAAGTCTCTCTGAATCCTGCTATGGAATCAGGACACCTAGCCACTAAGCTTGGAAAATTGATAGCTTGTGGATTTTCTTTGCTTCCTCATGGGAAAACCCAGCTGATCACATAATGACCCAGCCCTCTCTGTGAAAGATGCCTAAAGTGCTTCTCATTAGATCCAGGTGTTTCTGATGTGCAAGAAATTCCTGCAGTGGTTTCTAATTGAAGCACAGCACACTAGAGTCCCCAAACCACTAACAGTGATCAGTAAACTACATCTATGTTTTCAAAAGGCCAATGTGAATCTTCATTTACTCATGAAAAACTTGTAAGTCTCCAAAGGTTGAAAATATCCAAATTTCTTTGCTTTATTTGGAATTGAGTTGAAACAGTGTGGCAATTCCCATTTCTGGTGTGGAGCATAGGTCATTTATTAAAATCAAGAAAGGGAGTAAGAACAGGTCAGAGATGTGAGGTACTTCCAAAATTTTATGAAAGATTTGTATTATCTTTAATTCTATTTTTCCACAAACTTCTTAAAGTTCCCTCATAGTTTTTGAAAGCAAAATCATTAGAATATATACTTCAAAGGAAAAGAGATAACTGAGGGAATCTTTTCTAAAGAAACTATTCGGGAAGATGAAANTCATACCATTATTTTTATTGCTTTACCAAATGGCATATAGTAAGACACTTTTGAGCCCTGGTTATTTTTTGCCTGTGAAATAATAGGTTGAGTTGGATAAATTCTAGGATCCCTTTCTGCTTAAATTAGAAAACACATAAATTTCATTGGAAGACAACTCTAAGTGCCCTTACAGGTACTGTATGCCTGCACAAAATCCCTGGTCTCCCATCCTTTCTATTAATGGTTGAGTTTTATGTATTTCTTCCTCCCACAACCATGGAAACAGAGTTGTCACACTGCTCTGACATCTACAGTTTGTTTACCACTGACTGACTATTAAGGACAGGGAGAAAATCTTATGAGGGCCTCTCTTTGTTAAGACGTGTGTATGAAGAATGCACCTCCTCAGGCACACTCACTGGGAGTTTTTATGAGAGTAATGGGCCTCCTGTGTTGTTGACACAGGAAGCACAGGAGAGATTCACTCCTGTAGTTCAAGAAAGTCTCTCTGCATCCAGCTATGGAATCAGGATACCTAGCCACTAAGCTTGGAAAATTGATAGCTAGTGGATTTTCTTTGCTTCCTCCTGGGAAAACCCAGCTGATCACATAGTGACCCAGCCCTCTCTGTGAAAGATGCCTAGAGTGCTTCTCATTAGATCCAGGTGTTTCTGATTTGCTAGAAATTCCTGCAGTGGTTTCTAATTGAAGCACAGCACACTAGAGTCCCCACAGCACACTAGTTGAACAACTAACAATGATCAGTAAACTACATCTACGTTTTCAAAAGGCCAACAACGTGAATCTTCATAGACTCATGAAAAACTTGTAAGTCTCCAAAGGTTGAAAATATCCAAATTTCTTTGCTTTATTTGGAATTGAGTTGAAACAGTGTGGCAATTCCCATTTCTGGTGTGGAGCATAGGTCATTTGTTAAAATCAAGAAAGGGAGTAAGAACAGGTCAGAGATGTGAGGTACTTCCAAAATTTTATGAAAGATTTGTATTATCTTTAATTCTACTTTTCCACGAACTTCTTAAAGTTCCCTCATAGTTTTTGAAAGCAAAATCATTAGAATATATACTTCAAAGGAAAAGAGATAACTGAGGGAATCTTTTCTAAAGAAACTATTCGGGAAGATGAAATCAGGCTTTTCTTGAAGAAGCTTGTTGTGCCCCAGGTAATACACAGCCTCTTCCAAAACTGTACTAAGTGACTCTTGCAAAAAGAAAAGAAGTAGCTGTATTTCTATTCTAATAATTAAATAAATACACATTCATATGGATTAAATATGTTCTGTATTTGTGTTGACTTTCACATGTCTTATGAAATTGCAGACGTGAAAATGGGCAATGTCTTGACCCAATCTCCAGCCGTCCTGGCTCTCTATCCCAGGGACAGAACCACAACCAGCTGCAAAACTAATCCTGGTGAGGGGAAAAAAAAAAAGTTTGCTTGGTATCAAGAGATACCAGGCCTGCTCCCTGAAATCCTGGCACATGATACATCCACCTGGGTCTCTGGAGTCCCAACACAATTCAGGGGCAGTCATTCCAGAACAAAGTTTACCCTCGACATCAGCAATGTGGAAACAGCTGTTGTTGGTACTTACTGCTGCCATGAGTGGTCAGGACACCTCAGTGTTTCATACCTAAACAAAAACCTTTAGAGCTTCAGTGCACAGCTGCACCCTCCCTAATGCACGAGGCATGGAGTCTGAGGCATGACTGCAACTCCTCTGAGGGATTTTTTTGTTCTTCCATCTGAAGAAATGCTTCCCAATGATATTAATATTCATTTGATATCTAAAGACGTCAGGCTATTATTTCAGAGGAAAGATGGTAAAGCATAATAAAGTCCCAAATGATTCTAGATAGTAGATCAACCATGGAGTATAAAAATATATATTGATTGAGCACTTTCTATTTTCAAAGAGCCACTTTACTAAAGCCTGAGGACACAGCAATTGTCAAGACTAAAAGATTCCTCTCCTAATGGACATTTGAGTCATGGAGAAAGACATTCAAACTGGTTTATTATCCTTGTAATTAGTGATAAGTTGTAAGCTGAATGTATGCTTGAGAGAACACGCATTTTATAATACTTTGTACATGCATGCCAGGGGCCATGCCCCACGAAAGCCTAAAAATGATAAGACATTACTAAAAGAAAGTAAAGAAGGCATAAAAAAATGGAGAAACGTAGAAGTATATCATGTTTATGGATCAGAAGACTCAATATATTTATTTAATATATTCTCAATAAAACTCAAATTGTTGTTATTATAAAGCAAATTCTAAAATGTACAGGAATTCAGAGAGATAAGAAGAACCAAAACAATTTTGAGGAGGCAGAAAAACAATATTAGAAAAATTACTCTATCAGCTATCAAAACACTTAAAAATACAGTAAAAACATAGTCTATAAACAGATTAACTATTGAACATTTGATTTGTGACAAATGTGCCTATGCTGAGAACTTAGCAAAAGAATGTTCTTTCTAAGAAAGAGTGATGGATCAATTAGATAGTTACATTGGAAAAAATTTAAACTTGACTCCTACTTTACAGCATAACAAAGAATTCAATCCAGGTAGATTATAGGTCTAAAGTGCAGCAACAAAGCTTCAGGAAAAAAATAAGTAGAAAAATATTAATCAACACGATGTAGAAAATGACTCAGTAAATAGACATGAGGAGTGCCAACAGTGAAAGGTTGATAATTGGGACTTCTTAATCTCATAAAAAGTGCCAAAACCATCACTAATGTAAAGTACATGGCGAGGGGAGGGTGAGGGGAGTATTTGCAGCACGTATAACCAGAAAAGGGCTTCTAATCATACTATTAAAAGTTTATGTAAATACAACAAAAG
>NW_007737852.1:5894-6516 GCF_000696425.1 Galeopterus variegatus | reverse complement strand
TGAAAAAGCTCATCAAGAATGTAATAGATACATAAATCATAATATATTCATAAATGCAATCATATGCAAATTTTAAAAATATATACAAACTTATCTTACGTGCACTAACATAGATGCATTTTACAAACATAATATTCAATGAAAGAAGCCAGGTACGTTAAATTATTAGTTACGTTATTACATTTATACAAGATGAAAAGAAGTCAAAAGTTCATGATTTTAGAATTCAAGATATAAGTTACCTTTGAGGAGGAGAGATGGGCTAGATTTTGGAGGGGTTGTTAGTTACACACAAGTTTGTTTATTTTGTGATACTTCATTAAACTGTTTTCACTTACGATTTGTGCACTTTTTCATAAAAAAAAAGTTTAAGAAATTTTTATTATCCAGTTTCTTGGCTTTTTTGCTTTCTTTTTTGGACTTAAACCACCCTTAAGATAAAAAAGCAACCATAAGTGCCAAATTCCCCTCTCTGTTTTTCCTTTTTCTGATCATGGCCCTATAATTTCTTATTCCTTATTAAATATTTAATACCTCTAAGTAGGTTATTTTAAAAGTATTTTTCATTAACTTTCTTGCTTTTTCTATTGTAAAGTTTTGTCTGTATTTAATAGTCTGCCAT
>NW_007737852.1:4469-5722 GCF_000696425.1 Galeopterus variegatus | reverse complement strand
ACGGAGAAAGACATTCAAACTGGTTTATTATCCTTGTAATTAGTGATAAGTTGTAAGCTGAATGTATGCTTGAGAGAACATGCATTTTATAATACTTTGTACATGCATGCCAGGGGCCATGCCCCACGAAAGCCTAAAAATGATGACATTACTAAAAGAAAGTAAAGAAGGCATAAAAAAATGGAGAAACGTAGAAGTATACCATGTTTATGGATCAGAAGACTCAATATATTTACTTAATTTTTCTCAATAAAACTCAAATTGTTGTTATTATAAAGCAAATTCTAAAATGTACAGGAATTCAGGGAGATAAGAAGAACCAAAACAATTTTGAGGAGTCAGAAAAACAATATTAGAAAAATTACTCTATCAGCTATCAAAACACTTAAAAATACAGTAAAAACATAGTCTATAAACAGATTAACTATTGAACATTTGATTTGTGACAAATGTGCCTATGCCGAGAACTTAGCAAAAGAATGTTCTTTCTAAGAAAGAGTGATGGATCAATTAGATATTTATATTGGAAAAAATTTATACTTGGGGCCGGCCCGTGGCTCATTCGGTAGAGTGCGGTGCTGATAGCACCAAGGCCCCGGGTTCGGATCCCATATAGGGATGGCCGGTTGGCTCACTGGGTGAGCGTGGTGCTGACAACACCAAGTCAAGGGTTAAGATCCCCTTACCGGTCATCTTTAAAAAAAAAAAAATTATACTTGACTCCTACTTTACAGCATAATAAAGAATTCAATCCAGGTAGATTATAGGTCTAAAGTGCAGCAACAAAGCTTCAGGAAAAAAATAAGTAGAAAAATATTCATCAACATGATTTAGAAAATGACTCAGTAAATAGACATGAGGACTGCCAACTGTGAAAGGTTGATAATTTGGAATTCTTAATATTATAAAAAGTGTCAAAACCATCACTAAGGTAAAGTACATGGCGGGGGGGGGGGGGTGGGTGGGTGAGGGGAGTATTTGCAACACGTATAACCAGCAAAGGGCTTCTAATCATACTATTAAAAGTTGAGGTAAATACAACAAAAAGCCATAATAAGCAGGAGATTCTGCAAAGAAGGTCAATAAACATGCACAAAGACAATAAGTCTCGTCAGTAATTAAGGAAATGCCAATAAAAATCTCAATATGTTGCTGCCACAATGTCACCCCACGGGCCAACAGTTATCAAACTGACAATACCAAGTTTTGGTGAGCCTGCAAGAGCTATCAAACATTTCATTTGCTGCTGGTGA
>NW_007737852.1:2027-3469 GCF_000696425.1 Galeopterus variegatus | reverse complement strand
AAGAGCTATCAAACATTTCATTTGCTGCTGGTGAGCATGTATATTGGTACATTTGTTTAAAAATTGTTTGTAATTACCTACCGATTATGAGCATATGCATGCCCTAAGATTCAGTATTCTTCCCCTATAAAAATACACAAAAGAAAATGGGAGTACATATTTGTCAAAAGATATGTGCAAGAATGTCATAACAGCACTGTTTGTAACAACCAAAACTAGAAACAACCAAAAAGCTCATCAAGAATGTAATAGATACGTAAATCATAATATATTCATAAATGCAATTATATGCAAAATTTTAAAAAATATACAAACTTAATTTACGTGCACTAACATAAATGCATTTTACAAACATAATATTCAATGAAAGAAGCCAGGTACATTAAATTATATGTTACGTTATTACATTTATACAAAGATGAAAAGAAGTCAAAAGTTTATGATTTTAGAATTCAAGATATGAGTTACCTTTGAGGAGGAAAGATGGGCTAGATTTTGGAGGGATTGTTAGTTACACACAAGTTTGTTTATTTTGTGATACTTCGTTAAGCTGTTTTCACTTACGATTTGTGCACTTTTTCATAACAAAAAAAGTTTAAAAAATAAAATTTTATTATCCAGTTTCTTGGCTTTTTGCTTTCTTTTTTGGACTTAAACCACCCTTAAGATAAAAAAGCATCCATAAGTGCCAAATTCCCCTCTCTGTTTTTCCTTTTTCTGATCATGGCCCTATAATTTCTTATTCCTTATTAAATATTTAATACTTCTAAGTAGCTTATTTTAAAAATATGTTTCATTAACTTTCTTGCTTTTTCTATTGTAAAGTTTTGTCTGTATTTAATAGTCTGCCATNTAAGATCTGATTGTTGTTTGCAGCTTCACTCTATCCTTTCAAACGTCTAGACTGGCCATTGGAACTCTAGAATGGAAAAGATTCACTATTAAGGACTATATAAGAATTCTCGCCCAAAATGATGGACCTCCCCCTCCCCCAGGTCAGTAAGTGAGATTGCACGTTCAGGAAAGGAGCATCATTGGCAAATGTGAACCATGAGAATATCAGTGATACTGACGAGGAGAATAAAATAAATGCCTTTGTAACTAAATAAATAAACAAATAAAATGATGGACCTATATCTTTGTCATTTTACTATACTCTGAACTATGAAATTTCTACATAGAAGGATCTTGGAACTGTTGAAGGATCTTATGACATTCCACTCTTTCTACTGCCACAATAATATGCAAGAGATTCTAATGTTTTTATGGGCTAAATTTCTTCTCTGCACTGCGTGAGGAAGCCCCATGACGCGTCTTTGAGCTGAGATCATTAATGTGCTAGTTGTACACATGGAGGCAAAGAAAAAAATAAAAAATAAGTCAAAACAATTACCACCTATCTAAATATTGAGTACTCAGATTTTGCAACTGACCTACCTTGG
>NW_007737852.1:0-208 GCF_000696425.1 Galeopterus variegatus | reverse complement strand
TTTTCCTGATTTCCTTTAGGTTTTTGTCTGTGATTTTCTTTAGCTCTTTAGGTATATATTTTCTAGTTATTTTAAAGACTTCACCCAATGCCTGTGTTTCTTCAAAGTTGGTTTCTTAAGATTTATTTCCCTGTTTTGAATGGGTCGTGTTTTTCTGTTTGTTTGTATGACTTATAATTCTTCGTTAAAATTTTGGAATTTTAAAAAA
>NW_007737851.1:34433-55379 GCF_000696425.1 Galeopterus variegatus | reverse complement strand
TGGTGATGGGACACAATAACTAACTACATTGTATATTGACAAAATAAAAATAAAAATTAAACAAAAAAGACACTGTCAAGAAAGTGAAAAGACAATCTAAAAAATGGGGGAAAAATGTCTTCTAATCATATATCTGATAAGGGATTTTTATCCAGAATATATAAGTACTTTTTCAGTCTTGATGATTTTAAATATTAGAGTAACTCAATTTAAAACTGGGAAAGACTGTGAATGGACAATTCTCCAAAGAGATATACAAATGCACAATCAGCACATGAAAATATACTCAACATTATTAATCACCTGAGAAATACAAACCAAAACCATAACGATAGACTACGGCACACCGACTAGAATGGTTAGAATTAAAGAGACCGATAAGAAGCATCGTCAAGGACGTAAATAAATTGGAACCATCATACCTGCAGTGAGAATATAAAATGGCACAGCCAATTTCATGCCTAGGTTTTCCTCTAAGGGTTTTATATTTTTAGCTCTCACATTTAGGTCTTTCATTCAGCCACACCACCTCCAAAGGTTCAACATAGTTACCATATGGCCCAGAAATTTCATCACCAGGAATATACCCAAGAAAAATAAAAACATAAATATACATGAAAAGTTGAACACAAATGTCTACAGGAGCTTTTTTTATGAAAGTCAATAGATTAAAACAACCAAAATGTTCATCACCTGATGAATGGAAACATAAAATGTGATGAATCATCTCTGGAATATTATTCAATCACACAAAAGAATGAGATACTGACACAAGTTATGACATCAGTGTACCTTTAAAACACTATGCTAAGTGGAGAAGACAGAAATAAATGACCACATATTGTATAGTTTCAGTATATGAAATGTCCAGAATAGCAAATCTATAGAGACAGAAAGCAGATTAGTGTTGCCTTGAGCTGGAGGGTTAAGGGACAGTAATGGGTGACTGATAAAGCAATGGGTTTACTTTTTGGGGTAATGAAAAATGTTCAGAAATTGATTGTGTTGGTGGTGCACAGCTCTGTGAAAATACCAAAACTATTGAATTGTACCTCATATGAATGAAGGGTGCAGTCAGTGAATTATACTCAATAAAGATGTTATTGAAAAGTATGGTCAGTGAATTATACTCAATAAAGATGTTATTCCCCACCCCACAAATAAAAGCCAGACTCTGAATGCTAGAGTAAGGCCCAATGAACAATGTAGTTTTTAAATATACTATTGAGAAAGCCCAAGATCTTCAAAGACCATGTGCCCTGCAATGCGAGCACGCAACCCAACAGGCAGGCCTCGCTGCTTCCGCCTGACTCCATCCCCAGCCCAGCCGAGTGTATGCTGATCCAAGAGGTGCCCAGCTGGAGAAGCCCAAGATCTGAGGAGACCACATGCCCTGCGGTGCCAGTGCATGACCCAGCAGGTAGTCCTTGCCGCCGCCAAGCGACTCCATCCCCAGCTGGGCTGAGTGCATGCTGGCCAGAGAGGTGCCTCCCTGGAGAGGCCCAAGACCTGAGGCAACCATGCACCCAAGGTACTAGTGAGCAACTGAGCAGACACTAAGGCAGCCATACCAAATTGGCTGCTCAAGCAGCATCCTAGCAAGACAATGGTGTCGAACAAATGGACCATGAAATCCCCTGCCACAATGACTAAACATCAAAGGAAAGATACCAGAAATATGAAAAATCAAGAAAGTACACCAACAAAGACTAATAACTCTCAAGCTCTAGATCCTATTGAACAAGAAGCCCATAAAAAGTCTGACAAGGAATTTTGAGTGATAATTCTAAGGAAAGTAAATGAGATACAAGAAAACTCAGATAGACAACATGATGAAATGAGGAAAAGTATACAGGACCTGAAAGAAGAAATGTACAAGAAAATCAATGCCCTGAAAAATTATGTAGCAGAGCTTGGAGAGCTGAAGAATTCATTCAATGAAATAAAAAACACAACAGAGAGTTTAAAAAGCAGGCTTGCAAAAGCAGAAGAGAGAAATTCTGACCTTGAAGATGGGCTGTTTGAAATAACACGGGCAGACAAAAAATAAGAAAAAAGAATTAGAAACATTGAGGAAAATCTCAGAGACATCAGACAACCTTAAGCACTCAAATATCTGATTCGTGGGTATTCCAAAAGGGGAGGAAAAATGAGATTGCATTGAAAACATATTCAAAAAAATAGTGGCAGAAAACTTCCCAGGTATAGGAAAAGACAAAGATCTTCAGATTCAGGAAGCTCAAACATCCCCAAACGTATTCAACCCAAAAAGGTCTTCTCCAAGACATGTTATAGTCAAATTGACAAAAGTCAAAGACAAAGAGAGAATCTTAAAAGCTGCAAGAGAGAAGCATCAAATCACCTATAAGGTAGCACCAATCAGACTAACATCAGACTTTTCATCACAAACCCTAAAAGTCATAAAGGAATGAGATGATATATTCAAAATACTAAAAGACAGAGATTGCCAGCCAAGAATTCTCTACCCTGCAAGGCTAGCCCTCCAAAATGAAGGGCAAATAGTATATTTCTCAGACAAACAAAAACTGTGGGAGTTCACTACCACATGACCACCCTTACAGGAAATTCTCAAGGGAGTACAGGGTTTGGTCTCTGAAAAATAACTACCACTGCCATAAAAACTGAAGAAAAATCAAAACCCACTAGTAAAATTAAAATGCCAACAATGGGAGAAAAAAAAAGTTATCTACAACCCAAGGAACCAAGAAATACTGAAGACAAACAGTAAATCAGAAAGAAAGGAACAAAAGACACTTAAGACATCCAAGCAATACTCAACAAAATGCTAGGAGTAAATCCACACATTTCAATAACAACTCTTAATGTAAAAGAATTAAATTCCCCAATCAAAAGACACAGACTGGCTGACTGGATTAAAAAGGAGGACCCAACTATATGCTCCCTTCAAGAGACACACCTCACCTATAAAGACTCACATAGACGAAGAGTGAAAGGATGGAAAAAGATTTACCATGTAAACAGAAACGAAAAATGAGCTGGAGTAGCTATTTTTATATCTGATAAAATAGACTGTAAACTAAAAACCAAGAAAAGAAATAATGAGGGACACTACATAATGATAAAAGGATTGATCCATCAAGAAGATATAACAGTCATAAATATATATATACCCAATGCTGGAGCAGCCAGATTTATAAAGCAAACTCTATTAGACCTAAAGAAGGAGATAGACACTAATACCATAATAGCACGGGACCTGAACACCCCACTCTCAGTATTGGTCAGATCATCTAGGCAAAGAATCAGCATAGAAACACAAGATCTAAACAACACTCTAGACCAATTGGACTTGGCAGATATCTATAGAACATTCCATCCAACAACCTCAGAATATTCATTCTTCTCATCAGCTCATGGATCTTTCTGCAGGATAGATCACATGTTAAGTCACAAATCAAGTCTCAACAAATTCAAAAAGTTTGGAATTATCCCATGTAGTTTTTCAGACCAGAATGGATTAAAATTAGAAATCAATAACAAACGAAATTCAGGAAACTATACAAACACATGGAAATTAAAAAGCATTCTACTTAATGAGAACTCTGAGATTATAACAACATGGACAACTTGCTTTTACTTTAGAATCTGCATTTTCATAGTCCAGACGTTCACCACCCAAAGTCCACAGAAATGAAAAATCTTGCATCTGGTCCTTGAGCTCCATTCTCATCATGCAGATTATTCTACAGAAATCCCAGGATAATTGTCTCCAGTGCTTATCTTCATTACAATCTTTTTCTGGCTCATACACATATTTAATCAGAGCAGAACTCTCCATGCCAACATTCGGGTTTGAAGGGTACTTGACAGACACCTCAGATTCCATTTCTTCCCCAATGCATTTTTGGTTCCACTTAATTAAGGCTTCTCTCCTCCATCTGTTCGTCATTACATACCTCTGAACCTCTTTACACCATTCCATGCATCTTGAATCTCTTTCCTTGTTTCTCACTGGAAATATCTGAAGATCTATATCAAACCTCAGGACATGAAGGAGGCCCACCTAGGTTAAACTGTCCCATACACTGTATGATATAAGCATGTCCACCTTCATTTCATGGTTTCATATTTTATATTTTCTAACTTGTTTGTATTTCCATTTCACCTGAGGTGTGCATTCTGTCTTTCCTCAGGTATACTATTAGTACCTAAAAACAATGCCCATGTATTCGAGTTATTTAACAATTCACTTTTAAATCTTCCATGCTACTAGTTCAGATCCATGCAAACAACAGACACTTAAAGTGCTTGCTGAACATTTCTTACTTGACCATTTAAACATCCCCAATTAAGTACAGAACAGTTCAATGAACCACAAAATGCAGGCAAACAAATAACATCTTACCTGTTCCATTTTGATCAGGAAACAATCAATGAAGTCCCAAGGATTTTTAAGATCTGGTATTCCTGGTGTTCTTTTATTTTCTCCAGAATATAACTTTTTACCTAAGCAAAAGATTTAAAGACTTTAATCTGGGGCCAGCCCGGTGGCACACTGCTACAGTGCGCCACTTGGGAGTGCGGTGGCGCTCCCGCCGAGGGTTCGGATCCCACATACAGACCGGTTCCCGCTCACTGGCTGAGCGAGGTGTGGGAGCAACACCGAGGGTTGCGATCCTGTTGCCGGTCCCGGTCCGGTACGGGCGTGACACTGAGGGTTGCGATCCGTTGCCGGACACGAAAAAAAAGACAAAAAGGAAAAAAAAAAAAAAGACTTTAATCTGTTCATTTTCATATAGTTCAGAATATTTTTAAATTTCCCTGGAGATTTCTTTTTGACCAATGTATTATTTAGAAGTGTGTTGTTTACCTCTCATATACTTTGCGATGTTTCAGCTGTCTTTTGTTTTTAATTTCTAGCTTAACTTCATTGTGGTCTGACAGCCTACTTTGTGTGATTTCTGTCCTTTTAAAATTGTTAATGTGTGTTTTATGACCCACAAAGTGGTCTAACTTTAAGACTGTTTCAAGTATGTTTGAGAATAATGTGTAATCTCACAGTGTTAGATGAAGTGTTCTATACATATCAATTCTATCCGGTTGATTCATGGACTGAGAGTTCAACTATGTCCTTTGTGACTTTCTTACTGCTGGATCTGTCCATTATTGACAGAGGGATGTTGAAGTCTCCAACTATAATAGTAGATTCATCTGTTTCTTCTTGTAGGTCTATCAGTTTTTGTCTCACATATTTTAATACTCTGTTCTTAGCCACAAACATATTAAGAATTGTTATGCATTCTTGGAGAATTGAATGTTTTATCATTATGTAACGCTCCCCGTTATACCTTGTATTTTTGTTTGTTTTTTGGCTTTCAAGTCTGTCTTTTCTAAAATTAATATAACAACTCTATCTTTCTTGTGATTAGTGTTGTCAAGACATAAGAAATCACCCAAAACATTAATTTATCTGAGTGTACACCCCACTGACTCTTCACACATATGAAGGTGCCACATTGAAAGGAAGCTAATGGTCACTGCAAGAATAATAGAGACATAGCTGCTTAAGTGAAAAATAAATAGATAGGGTTCTCCCCTCTCCATCACTGCCAGAGCAAGACTTCCTCAGCATACCTGAGGCAAGAACCATTCTCAGAGATTAAGTGGGGAGGGCTTGAGAAACTGTGACTTCTCCTACCTCCCATCCACCTCCAGATACAACTCCTACTTTTGCCTTCTCGGTCTGTCATTTTCAGATGAAGTGGAATAAAGTAATACACAGCAAGGAAGGGAGATTACAGAAAGAACAACAAATGTGTGCTTTGGTGGTGAATGGGAGGTAGAGACTTTATGCAACACATCCACAGCCCAGAAGGACTGCAATATGCAGATCTGAACAGGAAACAATAGTTAGTGGTCATGAGGATGTATACATCACTAGAATGACATAAATTACTATATCTCCATTGGCAATACCTGTACAAAAAATGTTTTCTGTAAAGATATAATCATATGTTTTTTCTAAATTCACCAGTGTAGTGTATTTGTTTTTCTGGTATTTTATTGAGAAAAAATTTTTTTGTATTGGTTATAAATATTCATGAGATACAAAGCTGATTGCCATCCCTTGTACCCATGATGTGGGGGCCAGATTCATACTAGCTGTATACCCATTACTGCAAATTGCATTTGTATCCCATGTCCCCCACTGAATTATCCCCAACCTCTGTTCTCCTCCCCCCTTCACCCCCACTCTACTTTGTAGCCCATAGGATGTTCTCTCCCTCTGCAAGTCCAATGCACTACTGTAGTCTTTCCTTACTTCTTTCTCTCTTTGCTCCCACATATGAGTAAGCATATGCAGGAAAATTTTTTATTGCTATTAAGACCCCTGTTACAGAGTGTTAATCCCCATATTACATGGAGACTGAGAACTTATACCAAATTTTAACAACCATCCTATTTCTTTTGATTAAGCATATGCAGGAAAATTTTTTATTGCTATTAAGACCCCTGTTACAGAGTGTTAATCCCCCATATTACATGGAGACTGAGAACTTATACCAAATTTTAACAACCATCCTATTTCTTTTGATTCTATTACAGTTGCCTAAGGTAAAATTATTTCCATTTTAGGGATTAAGTAACTGGGCTTAAGATTTAAGTATCTTGGCCACTTACACACAGAGCACAGGTGGTTGAGTTGAGACAGCAACACATATCACCCGACTCTTGTGCAGTTTCTTCTGTGTAAAAAGTTTTGTTTCCTGGGATCAACATTTACTGAGTTGGGATTGAGTCCGTATTTTGGGATTGAACATAATCAGTGCTTTCAAAATAAACACTGAGCTAATGATTACAGCACCAGTTATTTAAAATTGGGTCAGAATAAATTCATTTGGTCACCTTTGGAACTTGAGTTAGTCCTGGTCTCAGTAAATCATTTTCCCAGGATAAACAGAAGCATTAACTTCCTGCTTGGCTCACATGGTACTACAATCTAAAAGAAACATACTAGGTTATACAGGATAAAATAAGCTCAGTCGCTCTCTATAGAGCAATCAGTTTATTCCTGAACAGGTGGGTGTCTCTGCCCTGCTCTTCCTTTCTTCTGGAAATGTTCTTGTACATCTGACTTGCTGTCCTTGTGACTTATGTAGCAAGCTGCAGTTTGAAAAGTTTGCAGGCATGTGTGAGCCCTTAAGACAGTTTTTGTAATATCATACGCATGTGTGTGTGAGGGCCCTCCCTTCTCAGCCTACCAGCTTTATTTATTTTTTTTAGGCTGTAACACAAACTCCATTTTGATTCTGACAACTTTCACACTCATATCAGCCACAATATTCAATTCATATCCATATAGTTTTTTTCTTTCATAGTGCAGTGGATTGAATTGTGTTCCACCAAAACTCCCTGAAACTTGAATTGTGTCCCCCAAGTTTTATTGGAAACATAGCACCCACTGTGACTGGCAAGAGGGTGGGAAAGCCTATCATGATAGTTGAAAGGTGAGGCCTTGAAGAGGAGACTGGATTGTAGCACCCTGCCATAGTGAATGGATTAAAAATGGTTTTCAGGGGCATGGTTCTCAGGGCTTTAAAAGAAGAAGAGAGTCCTTCTCTCTGTTGCTCGCTCTGCTCTCTCTGCTTCCACCATCTTGCTTGCAATGTGAGACCTCTGGGTCTCTGTTGCCACCACCAGATTGACTTTGGACTTCTCAACCTCAGAAACTGTTAATAATAAATTTCATTTTCTTTATAAATCATCCTATTCAGTGTACTGTGTTATAAGCGAGAAAAACAGACTTATACGCATAGTATCTGGAGAACCTTATCCTTATGAATAAAATTGACAAGTGGCAACAATTTTCCTTCAAAGTTACCCTATAATCTCAGTGTTGGGCTGGATCACAGACCCCTCTGCCCTACCATGTGCAGGTTGTGAGTAAGGTAGTTGAAAACAGATTCTGGCAGCTAATAAGACAGACATGCTTTTATTCTGATGAGAGCTCTGATTGCCAGTGGTTCAGGGGCACTGTTTTCCATACTGAAAGTAGACAACAATGGAAATGATCCAAGGAGTATATGGGAGCACATGCACTGTTATACCACTTTTATATAACTTGTTTACAATGGATGTGCTGTATCATACTCAGCTGGATATGAGGTTGAGGAGGCTTCACTATACTAACTTCATTTTTCTTACACCTAGACTGCTCTCTGAGAACTCCCACATATGTGTCCCACCACCCTAAGCCTCCACCTTACTATCCCTGTCCCTCTCCTCCCCTGAATGCCTGTAGGTTCCAGTGACACGGTCTTGGAGACCTAGAGGCTCAGTGATAAGCCAGGCACAGGGACAGTAGAACCCCCAGAGCTGATATCTTACTGATGGGGCTGTGTCCTCTGCAGAGCTCACATCCAAACTAGGAACCAAGTGGACCTGAGGCTTCAGAGCTCCTAGAGATGAGAAGACTCAGGAAGAAGATGGATGGAAATAGGACACACTCTCCTTGATGCTATTCTGCCTCTTTGCTGTCCAGGTATCAGTGTCTAGCTCTGCCATGTCTTCTCCTGGTGAGTATGGGAAGCTAGTGACCTGGAGCTATTGTGCTACTATCCAGGACTGTGGCCTTGAGTGCCAGGAAGTAGAAGATTTTCTGTGGGGTGTGCCTCCATCCATGCCAGTGTAAGTGGTCTGATGCCTCACTGTGGGGAAGCTGGACCCAGGATGGGAGGGGTATTTTGGACCCCCAGCTTGTGGGATATTCACATACACATGTGGGGTTCCTTAGAGATTATGATCAATTTTTCTTTGTATTGTGTATTGTTGAGAGCACAGATATTTGCAATGGAATTTGGTTTTAACAATTCCTTTGTGGGTCTCAAAGTTCATCAGCAGTTCAACATAAAGTCAGTAGTCCAAGATGGAGCCACTGATGTCAAACCCAGATCATGCCTAATCTCACATTTCTCCCTTTTGAACAAAGTGTTTCTCCCAGGAGAGAACATTTGTAATCACTCTAGATCCCTTCTGCACCCATGTTTATTTATTTTGGCATTGGTTCCATCCTGTCAAGTGAGTCCAGGGTAAAATGAGGACTTATGCCCTGGGTCCTTCATGGCCCACAATTGGGGGAAATTATGAGTCATTTCATGGCTTCACAGTAAAGCTTATATTTCCAGATACCATAGCTTTTCTTCTAAGATGTTCAGAACAGGCTACAGGAACCTGGGCCAAAATCGGGCGAGTGAGCGGTGTTAGTGCTCACTGTAAGCATTGAGACAAACTTCTATAGATCAACAAAGTTATCAGAAATAATAATGTAAAAATGATTCCAACTTGTAATAGAAATCTGATCCAGGAACTTATCCCTTTTGGTAGTAAAGTAAATAAGTCAAAGAGCTTTTTCATAGATGGCTCTTTTTATATCCAATCTGCCTGAATTTTAATTTTATCAAGCTCACTTTCAACTATTCTAGTCTCATTAATCCAAGTAAAACATGAGGTGTTAGCTATCACAGAAACATCACCCTGTTCTGTCAACAGATACTTGAGAACAATTGTTATCTAACACAATTTTTGCTAATTAATTTAAAGATTATTGATGAGTGACAATCGCTTTAGCAGTTGAATCAGCTAGGTTACCCAGGGTTTGAGAAGATTAGTATTTCTCTATTCTCTGCTCCAGGGGAGAAAAACAGTAATAAACTGAGCAAAATTGGACCTACTATGTTTGTGGATCTTCTAGGGGTATCTTTCTTAAGCTAAGAAAAATATAAATCTCCTGACCTGGAGAGGATATTTTTAAGGATATGGATAGATTCATAGTAATGTAAGTGTTCAGAGTGCATTGACTTGATAGTGACCAAGAGTCAAGGTGTTATCTTCCCCATTTTATAGTGGGATTTGGTCCCCAACTGCAGACAAAAATAAATCTTGGTGGAACACATAGGCATGAAGTATCTTGATAAGAATCTTTCTGGTGTATAGTCTGATTTGCCACAATTAGCTATTCTTCAGTATGATAGGAGTTACATAAGAAGGGCCTTGATTATTATTTTTTAAACCAAGATTACGAATAAACTTGTTCTTTTGGTCAGTTAAACAGCCATTTAGTAGTCTCACTGCAGCAACAAGTGGTTTGGTGTTTGTTTTCATTATAAAGGTGACAATGTTAAGTTGAAGCAAGGTAAACTTAGTTAATAGTTTTCCTTTATATGCAACAATGAACAGTAAAATCAGCACACACTAGCTGTACTGTGGCATTAGGAATTCTAGAGTACTTTGTAACAATGATTATCCATGGGGTATATGGGGATGATAGAGATCCATATATGTCATGACAGATGCAACTGTCTGACAAATTACCACCATATGCAACAGAATTTGACAATTTAACTAAAGCATTTTCATTTCAACTATTTACAAATGATATAGAGATCAGGAAAAGTAGCTGATATTCATTTACTGTTATAACTTTACCAATCCATTTTTAACAAATAAGCAGCAAGCGTAGGAGGAAAGATGGTGGTCTAGAGGTGCCCAGGGCACATTCCTCTCACAAAAAAGGACAAGAACAACCAATAGATAGTAAATAAACAACCAGTAGACAGCTAAATGGAAGCGCCTATAAGAGAGTGCAGGAATGCAGCAGAAGATTAGTGAGATCCCTGTGGAGCACAAAAGCCCAGGATGGCAGCATAGAGAGGAGAGAGAAGCACACAGTCTCAGCCACCAGGTCTCCACCACTGGCATGGGCATAGGAGAAATTTTTTCTTGCCAGGGGAAAAGGTAGGCAGAGAGCCCATACCAACCCCCTTCCTCACCACAGAGGCCTGTAGTTCCTATGGCTGGAAAATCCCATAGCCCCTGAATGCCCAGAGTAAAGCGTGGGAGATACCTACAATACATGCACTGCATTATTCCAGCACAGGAGCACATACAGTGCCCTCCCCACTTCCACCCTCATTACCCAAGCCCATGCAGTAAGGCACCATCTTCAAACAAGAGGCTTTGTGAGAGCACTCTCTTCTCTGGGACCAGTAGCCAAGGTGCTTCCCCAGCTTAAAGGCTTCCCAGTCATCCCTGCACACACAATGCCCTGACGTCATCAGCTTGAGTACTGGACTCAATGGTGGCTGTGACTTCACCCCTGCATGTGTGGGAAGCCAACCCCAGGCCTGCAAAACTGACACATACCTACATCTTAAGCCAGAGATTAGATAGGCAGATGTCCCCCTTCTCATCCATTCACTCCACCAGTAGGCTGAATTTTGTGTACCCAAGTACCCAGGCTTTAAGCCCATAAAAACAGATCACCAGCTCCTACCCTGATGAACGCACCCCAGGTAAGTGGAAGTAAAGAGCATACAGCACACTCTCAGAGAAGAAGCTGGGAGGTCTTGCCCTCAACAGTCCTACTTAGCAGAATCATCCACCACTCCAGAAGCAGCTAGTGCAGCCCCCCTCTGCAGACCCATCTAGGGACCTCCCCAATTCTCCAGGAAGTGGCTGGCAGTGCCTCCTATCACCTGGCCTGCTTGAGGCCTTGCCCACTTCCTGGGGAACAGCTGGCAGTACCCCCTCTCTGCACTGTCACCTAGTGGTCTCACACTATCCAGTCAAAACCCAAAGACGTATTTGCACATTAAACTCTTGCCCCATGCAAGCCCTCTGCCATATTCAGAGGTGACTTTTCCAGAAGATACACAGATAAAGATGCAGGAAAACAAGAAACATGGAAAAACAAGGAAACACAACACCACCAAAGAAAGAAAGTAGTGCACCAGCAAGTGATCAAAAAGGAATTAAAAAATTCCATTTTGCTGGAAAAGGAATTCAAATTAATAATCCTAAGGAAACTCATTGAGCTACAAGAGAAAACAGACAAAGCATTCAATAAAATCAGAGAAACAATTCAGGATGTGAATGAGAAATTTAACAAAGAGATAGATATATATATAAAAAAAATCAAACCTGGTTCATGGAATTGGAGAATACATTAAATGAGATTAAAAACACACACACACACACACACACACACATCCAAGGGTATCAACAACACACTAATTCATGCAGAAGAAAAAAACTTCTGATCTTTAAGCCAACTGTTTTGATATAACCTAGGAAGACAAGAAAATAAAAGGTAAAAGAAACAAAACCAATCTTTATTGATTATACATATTCATGGTGCAAAGAGCTGTCAGCACCTGTGCCCAAGATGTGATGATTAGAACAATACTATCAGCATGCCCAACACCTAAAATTGCAATTATTCCCCATGTCTCCCACCCAGTCTCTCCACAATAACCCTCTTCCTCCACTCCACCCCAGGCAACCTTAGTTCTGTTCTCTCTCTCCACAAATCCAATGCACCACTGTGATCTTTCTATGCTTCCTTCTTTCTCTCAGAACCCACTTATGAGGGAGGACATATTGTATTTTTCCCTCTGTGCCTGGTGTATTTCACTTAACATAATTTTCTCCAAGCTCATCCATGTTGCTGTGAATGGTAGAATGACATTCTTTTTTATGGTTGACTAGCATTCCATCATTTATATATGCCAGAGGACATTTAGGTTGGTTCCATATCTTGCCGATTGTAAATAGAGCTGCGATGAATGTGGGAGTGCATGCATCCTTTCAACATGATGATTTTCATACCTTTGTGTATATTCCAAGCAGTGGGATTGCTGGATTATGTGGTGGCTCCGTCTGTAGTTGTTTGAGAAACCTGCATATTGTTTTCCATAGTGGCTATACTCATTTACAGTTCCACCAACACGGCAGAAGCATTCCCCTCTCTCTGCATCCTCACCCGCACTTGTTAATCACAGTCTTTTTGTTTATAACTTGTCTAACTGGAGTGAGATGATATATCAACGTGGTTTTAATTTGCATTTCCCTGGTTAATGATGTCAAGCATTTTTGCAAGTATCTGTTGGCCATTTGTATGTATGTCTTCCATTGAAAAATGTCTATTCATCTCTTTTGCCCTTCTTTTAATAGGGTTATTTGGGGGTTTAGGGGATTTTTCTTTCCTTGTAGTTGTTTGGATTCCTTGCATGCTCAGGATATTAATCCCTTGTCAGATGTACTGTATGCAAATATTTTCTCCCATTCTTTAGGTTGTCTTTTCACTGTTGACTATTTCCTTTGCTGTGAAGAAGATTTTAGTTTGATATAATCTCATTTGTTTATGTTTTTTTGTTGTTGCTTGTGCTTTTGGGGTCTTATTCATAAAGTCCTTGCCCAGCCCTACTTCCTGTAGTGTTTCCCATATGTTTTCCTTTAGTAGTTTTATAGTTTCAGGTCTTTGATTTAAGTCCTTAATTCATTTTGAGTTCCTTCTGATATATGGTGAGATGCACAGGTTGGAAATCAACTCTCATATGTACAGCCAAGTGATCTTTGAAAAAGGAACCAACAACATACATTGCATAAAAAACCTCCTCTTTAATAAACAGTAGTAGGAAAATTGGACATCCATATGGAGAAGAATAAAAAAAGAACTTTGAAAAATGAACAAAGCCTACAAGATTTATGGATGCTATCAAGCAAGTGAATATTTGAATTATGTACATTCTAAAATGAAAAGAACATAGTGTCTGAAAGCAAGTTCAATGAAATAATAGCTAAAAAATCCCCTAGTCTCAGGAAAGATATGACCATCCAAATCCAGACAGTTCAAAAGTCCACAAATAGATTAAACCAAAAAAGGCCCTGTTGAAGATATATTTTAGTCAACTGTTGACAGTTAAAGACAAGGAATAATTCTAAAAGCAGCAAGAGAAAGACATCTAGGAATTTATAAGAGAATCTTTATTAGTCTAACAACAGACTTCTCATCATAAAACCTACAGGCCAAAAGAGATAAGGCTGATATATTCAAAGAAGTGAAAGAAAAAAATGCCCGCAAAGAACTTGATATCCAACAAAGCTATCCCACTTGGTTGAAGGCAAGATAATTCTTCCTCTGACAAACAAAAACTAAGGAAATGCATCACCACCAGTCAGGCCTTATGAGAAATGCTTATGTGAGTCCCATATCTAGAAGAAGAACAGTAACAGCCATTATAAAAAAATGTCTGAAAATATAAAACTTACTGGTTTTATTGATACAAAAATTATAAACAGAAACGAATCGAACCTCATTAGTACTGAAAACCACGAATCCACAATGTAAGCAATAGGAGGGAAGGAAATGAATTATACACAAAATAATGAGAAAACAACTAACAAAATGACAGGAGTAAAGTCTCATATACCAATAATAACCTTGAATAGAAGAGATTACATGCTCCCATGAAAAGACATAGGCTGTCTGAGTGGATAAAATAAGTGAGCAATTCATCTGCTTCCTAAAAGGTCTCATATACCAATAATAACCTTGAATAGAAGAGATTACATGCTCCCATGAAAAGACATAGACTGTCTGAGTGGATAAAATAAGTGAGCAATTCATCTGCTTCCTAAAAAAAATACAACTTTCCAAAAAAAAATGCACATAGACTGAAAGAGAAGGGATGAAAAAAGATATTCCATGCAAATGAAAAACAAAAGTGAGCAGGACTACCTATTCTTACATCAGATAAAGCAGACTTTAAATTGAAATCTGTACTAAGAAATGAGGAAAGCCATTACATAATGACAAAGAGGTCAATATAGCAAGAGGATATAACAATTCTAAGGTATTTATCCAACAATGGAGCAATCAGATATATAGAGCAAAGATTACCAGATCTAAAGAGAGAGGTAGACACCAACACAGTGATATTTGGGGATCTTACCACCCCACTCTTAGCATTGGACAGATCATTAAGACAGAATATCAACAGAGAAATATCAGATTTAAATGGCTCCATAGACCAGACAATCCTAAAAGACATTCACAGAACATTTCATCCAACAGTTGCAGAATAAATATTCTTTGCATCAGCACAGGGAACATTCTTCAGAACTGAACATATGCTGGGTCACTAAACTAATCTCATCAGGTTCAAAAAAATGGAAATCATATCAGGCATCTTTTCTGACCAATATGGAATAAAACTACAAATCAATAACAAGAAGAATTTTTGAAACTACACATGTACATAGAAACTAAACCACATGTTCACAAATGGCCAATGGGTCACAGAAGAGATTAAAAAGAAAATTTTAAAAGTTTATTTAAACAAACAAGGACAGAAACACAACATACCAAACCTTATGAATAGAGTCATAGCAGTATTAAGAGAAAAGTTTACAACAATAAAAACCAACATAAAAAAGAAAGATATATATATATATATACATATATATATATATATAATACCTAACAATGCACCTTAAGGTAGAGGAAAAGCAAGAACAATCTAAACCCAAAATAAGTGTAGAAAATAAATAATAGAAATTAGAGAAGAAATAAATAAAATTGAGACAAAATACACAAGGCTAAAGATGAATCAAATGAAAATTTGTTTTTTTGAAAAGATAAACAAAATCGACAATCCATTAGCCAAACTAGCCAAGAAAATAAAAAGACCCAAATAAATAAAATCAGAAATGAAAAAGGAGACATTATAAGTGATACCACTGAAATACAAAAGATCAGAAGAGATTATTATCAACAATTATATGTCAACGAATATAAAAACCAAGGGGAAATGGATAAATTCCTGCACACATATGACCTACCCAGACTGAACCAAGAAAAAATGGAAAACATAATTAGACCAATAAGAAGTAATGTGATCTAATCAGTAATAAAAAGTCTCCAAACAAAGAAAAGCCCAGGATCAGATGGCTTTACTGCTGAATTCTACCAAACATTTTCAAACGAAAAAATAATAATACTTCATAAATTATTTCAAAAATTGAAATGGATGAAATTCTCCCAAACTCATATTATAAGACCAGCACTACCCTCATACAAAAATAAGGTATGAACATAACAAAAACAAAACAAAACAAAAAACTACAGAACAGTAACTCATATTATAAGACCAGCACTACCCTCATACAAAAATAAGGTATGAACATAACAAAAACAAACAAAACAAAACAAAAAACTACAGAACAGTAACCGTAATAAACATAGATGCAAAAATCCTCAATAAAATATTAGCAAACTGAATCCAACATCATGTCAAAAGATTACACATCATGATCAAGTGGGATTTATTCCACGGAAGCAAGGATGGTTCAACCTATGCAGATCAATAAACATAATAGATTATGGGCCGGCCCGGTGGTGCACTGGAGAGTGCGCCACTTGGGAGTGTGGCGGCGCTCCCACTGAGGGTTCGGATCCCATGTGGAAACCGGATCCCGCTCACTGGCTGAGCGCGGTGCGGGCGCAACACCAAGGGTTGCGATCCCGTTGCTGGTCCCCGGTACGGGCGACACTGAGGGTTGTGATCCCGTTACCAGTCAGTAAAAAAGACAAAAAGGAAAAAAAAACTGAGCGCTGTGCGGGCGCAACACCGAGGGTTGCGATCCCGTTGCTGGTCCCCGGTACGGGCGACACTGAGGGTTGTGATCCCATTACCAGTCAGTAAAAAAGACAAAAAGGAAAAAAAAAAACATAATAGATTACATAAATAGGGTGAAAGAAAAATATGATCTTCTTGACAGATTCAGAAAAAGCATTAGATAAAATTCAACACCCTTCATCACAAAAACTCTCAACAAATTAGATAAAAAAGGAAAGTATCTTAACACAATAAAGGATGTATATGAAAAAAACCACAGCTAAACTCATCTTAAAAATACTTCACCTTTTCCCCTAAGAACTGAAACAGGACAAGTACAGTGGATTGAATGACCCTCCAAAGTCATTGAAGCTTGATCTCAACTGTAACTATTGAGGGTGGGAAATCCTATTATGATAATTGGAAGGTGCAGCATTGAAGAGGTGATTACACTGTAAGGAATGCACCCTAGTTCATGGGATTGGTCAGAGGTCTTTAAATGAAGAGCATGGGAGTGTATCTCTCTCTCTCTCTTCTCTGCCACTTTCTGCCATGTAACACCCCTGAATTGCTGTAAATCCATCACCACAGAAGACCCTCAGAAGATGTGTTCCTATGACTTTTGGACTTCCCAGCCTCTGAAAAATAAGCAATAAATTTGGTTTTCTTACAAATTATCCAGTTCCAGGTATTTTTGTTATAAGAAAGAAAAATAAAATACCCAGGAATAAATTTAACCTAAGAGGTGAAAGATCTCTACAAGAAAAAGCATAAAACATTGAGTAAAGAAATTAAAGAAGACACACAAGAAATGGAAAGATATCTCGATCACATGGATTGGAAGAATCAATACTGTCAAAATGACCTTACTACCCAAAGTTTTCTACAGAATCAATGCAATCCCCATCAAATGACCAATTACATATTTTTCAGATATAGAAAATACAATTCAAAAATTTATCTGCAACAACAAGAGCCCCATAATAGCCAAGCAATCATGAAGAAAAAGAACAAACCATGATACATTGCACTCCCTTGCTTCAAAATATAGTACAAAGCTATAGTAATCAAAACTGCATGGTACTGGCACAAAAAAAGACACACAGAACAATGGAACAGAATAGAGAATGCAGAAATAAGTCCTTGTACCTACAGCAAACTTATTTTCAACAAAGCAGTGAGGAATATACATTGGGGAAGGGACAGTTTTTAAAAAAAATGGTACCGGGGGAATTGAAAATCCATACATAGAAGAATGAAACTATACTCCTATTCAAAAATGTATTAAAGACTTAAATGTAGGACCTTAAAGTTTAAAATTTTTAGAAGAAAACACAGGGGAAGCACTTTAGGACATAAGATTGGGAAAATATTTTATACATAAGACTTCCAAAACACAGGGGACAAATACCAACATTAACAAATGGGATTATGTCAAAATAAATATGTCTGCACAACAAAGGAAACAATAAACAGATAAAACGACAACCTGAAGAATGTGAGAAAATATTTGCAAACTGCACATTTGAAAGAGGATTAATATCCAGAATATATAAGAACTCTAACAACTCAGTAGTAATAAATAAAGAGATTTATCTAAAAATGGGCAGAAGAGCTGAATAGACATTTCTCAAAAAAGGACATACAAATGGTCAACATGTATGTGATAAAACTGCTGAACATCACTAGTCATCAGAGAAATGCAAATCAAAACCACAATGAGATGTCATCTCACCTCAGTTAGAGAAGCTGTTATTAAAAAGGTGAAAAATAACAGATGTTGTAGAAGATGCAGAGATAGCAGAACTCTTGTATATTGTTGGTAATGTAAATTAGTACAGCCATTGTAGAAAACAGTATGAACGTTTCTCAAAGAACTACAGAGACTAATACCTTATGATCCAGCAATCACACTACTAGGTATATATCCAAAGGGATGGAAATCATCATGTTGAAATAATACCTGCACAACCAAGTTTATGGTAGCTCTATATCACAATAGCTAAGAGTTGGAAACAAAGTTAATCTTCATCAACAGATGACTGGATAAAGAAAATATGGTAAATAAAATTATTTTAGTACACAATGTAATACTACTCAGCCATAAAAAAAACAATGAAGTTCTACCATTCGCAGCAACATGGAAGAGCTTGTAGAAAATTATATTAGGTGAAATAAACGAGGCACAGAAATACAAATACCACATGTTCTCACTTACATCTGGAAGCTGAAAAAGTTGATCTCATACAAGTAGAAAGTAGAACAGTGGTTGCTAGAGACTGGTAAGGGGAGAGGAAGGGGGTGTGGTGAGAAGGTGGTCAAAGGATACAAAATTGTAGACAGAGAGGAGGAACATCTAGTGTTCTATAGCAATAAAGGGAGACTATAGCCAACAACAAATTACTGAATAACTTCAAGTAGCTAGTTGTGAGGATGTTGAATGTTCCAAACACAAAAAGATAAGAAATGTTTGAGGTAATGGACATGCTGAACACCTTGATACGATCATTGCATGCAGTGTAAATGTACCCAAATATCATATATTATTCGATAAATTATACAATTATCATGAGTTGATGAAGAAAAATTAAGTTAAAAAGAAACAAAATTCAGAGACATAAATATTAGAAGCAATCAGAAACCAGGGGGAAGGAATAATGAGAAATTATATGCTTAATGGGTGCACAGCTTATGTTTAGGATGATGAAAAATTTTGGAAATTGATAGAGGTAGTGTTTACACAATGAATGTAATTAATTCTATGCAATTGTGTGTTAAAAATGAAAATACTTATATATATATAACCACAATAAAAATTTTTAATTAAAAAATAAGCTTCAAAGAAAATCTTAAATAAATGCTAGCCGGAAGCCAGCCAGAGATGGCAGGACGAGAAGTCGAGCGCAGGATTAGAAAAGAGACAAGAGACAAAAGATGGGGTCAGGAGGACAAACAGTTTTGAAGAACTGTTGCGCTTTATTCAACAGGCATTTCTCCTTATATACTTTTCTAAGTGCAAGTCTAAACAAAGGGTTACTAATTCTGTGTAAGCAGCTGGGTGCGTGGGTTTACAGGAATAGCACACACTTCCAAGTTCTCAGGAATGCTCCAAGGTCAAAAGTCTAGACTTCCTAAAAAACATCTCCAGCTATTTTCAAAACAATTCTCTTTGAATCTCATGAAGCTTCGTCAGCTGGATGCAGCTGGACGAGAGCTGTGCCCCCTAGGGGACCCCTGCGTTCAGGGCAGCTCCCTGTTTCCAACATCTCCCCCATTTATTTTCTTTGATGAAGCTTCAATTCATGTATTTTCGATTGGACATTTGTTAACTCCTTAAAAATTAATCGAAGAAGGCTTGGAAAAATTAACAAACATATCAAAATAAGTCCGAGAGCAGTCCCAAACCCTATGAGAGTGCGGGCCCAATCCTGCATAGTGGGCACTCGTGAAAGGAAGTTTTGAACGAAGGTCTTAGCCATTTCTGCCAGGCTGGTATCCAACTGGGGTGCTTGTTGCATTGCCGCGATTTCTCGATGCAAAGCGACAAGATCCAGTGAGGCATTTGCATTATGCCATACGCCGTTCAAATGGCGTTTCACCCTTAGCCAATTGTGTTGGCTATCATTGTACAATTTTGGTGTTACACAGATCCATTTATAATTTGCATGACAATCAAGCAAAAGTCTTATTTTCAAGGCATATACTTCATCACCTATTAAAGTTAAACTATCATACAAGGCATTAAGCTTGGTCTCCATTTTTTTATCTATGCTTTCTTGCGTTCCAAGTGCTAAAGATACATTTTTAGATACTTGATTTACATACTGAGCATTGTGAATAGTTTGCGAAAGAGCCACAGCAGCCGTAGCACTGGCTGCTATGACGGAAACAAAAGCCAGCACCCCTGCAATTAATAATCCCAGAAATCTACGGGGCCTTTCCATAAGATCAGAAACTTGCTTAAACAACTGTAAACCAGAATTAGTGAACCAGGGTTCTGAAAGATTAACAGGAAGCATAACAAAGGAGGGTTGATACAGTATCATAAGATTTTCTTTTTTAGACAGGTTAGCAAGTCTCTAAGAGCAGAGAGCAGGCCTCATGACTGAGTTTTTTCATCTGTCCCCATGTTGGGAGCTGAGCCGTCTGCGTTCTCAGGAGACCGCCTGCCGTGTCCTCCAGGGTGAGACGTCTCATCCGTGCTGTCAATGACGGGGTTTGCATGGCATACCAGCCTCTCTGGGAGCCAGCGCAGACTTTCGGCATCCTGTGGAAAAAACACAAACATGCCCTCGTCCCCAAATGAGTACGGGGTCGGGGTCGTGCCATTCATTAGTCATAGGGTCCCTCCAGCACACACAAGGCCGGGCAGGAGTTTGACCTGAACTCCAAAAGCGCTGGGTGGCAGAACGGCCATGATCATCTAAAATCAAAAAAATCAAAACAAATAATGCATGGGCTAGGTGATTGGCGGGAGCCAGGGGGTATAGACTCTCCCTTTTCAATT
>NW_007737851.1:32834-33706 GCF_000696425.1 Galeopterus variegatus | reverse complement strand
TGCTGGACCAGCTGTGTTTGAGATAAATAGATATGTGTTAAAGAGTCAGTTTGATGATTGCCTGCCATCAACGGGCCAGGCAAGTCAGAGTGAGCACGAAGATGTCTAAAATAACACCTACGAGATCTGGAATGTAAAAGTCATTGGATGTCAGAAAACAAGGAAAAAACATGATTAGATGTACCTATATCAGGAACAGTCTCTATACATTGTAAGGCATTGATAACATATTTGCTGTCAGAGTATAAATTAAAAGATTCATCAGGCAGATCAACGAGAACTCGATGTACAGCACAAAGCTCTACTTCCTGGGCATAGCGAAAAGAAGTCTGCCACGTACAGGGGCGCCCGTTGATCACATAAACAGCGATCCCATTAAGTAGTTTGACGTTGTTCTACAAACTCAGATTTTTATAATAAATAATCACCTCTTCCTAAACAGGCCCATGTTAAATTCTTTCAATCCCCCGGAGGGAGAGCTTCAAGAGAGAGTGATTCCAGTAAAGCCTCAGTGTAAGGAGCAGTAGGGCCATATTGGGCACAAGCAATTTTTAATTCCTTCAATTATTTAAAAGGAATAGGTTGATGATACCTTTAAGGCTGTCCATCAGGCCCTTGTCTTTCAAATACAGGGTAGACAACAAATTCTTCTAAAGATTCCTCATTCCCGAGGGCTTTTGTAAAGCGCGTTGCAAGGGGGACGTTTTGCAACTTGGCGGGGAAGGCAGACTCACATTATCCGTGAAGGACAAAGTCTCCCCCTTTTTTTCCTTTTCTACCATGGCAACCATCATAGTTTGTTCCAGGGTTAATACATCAACTAAAGGAGGTCCTTTAAGACTGGCCATCATCGATGGGGCTGGCGAAGACTT
>NW_007737851.1:23015-31903 GCF_000696425.1 Galeopterus variegatus | reverse complement strand
CAATCCGGGTACTCTCTCTTTCCTCTGTGTAAGATGTTAATGATTTATTCAGGTGTTACCTTCCTGTAAAGTACCAAGTTTCACTTACCTTCCTTCCCTAGGACCTCTCGCATATTCTCTGGTGGTCCCTAAAAAAGCTTTAAGGAAACCTACCCTCACTGGATCATAGTGTTTTTACCCAAATTCACACAAGTGAATATAAAAATAGTACTGGACAGGCCATTATGGAGAACAGTATGGAAGTTCCTCAAACAACTACAGATAGAACTGCCATAGGATCCAGCAATCACACTGCTGGCTATATATCCAAAGGAATGGAAATCATCTTGTCAAAGGAAATACCTGCACTCTTATGTTTATTGCAGCTCTATTTACAACAGCCAGGTTATTGAACCAACCTAAATGTCCATCAGTGGATGACTGGATAAGAAAAATGTGGTATGTATACACAATGGAATACTATTATGCCATCAAAAAGGATAAAATTTTGCCATTACAACAACATAGACGAGCTAGGAGAAAATTATTTTAAGTAAAACAAGCCAGGCACAGAAAGAGAAATACTGCACGTCCTCACTCATAAGTGGGTGCCAAAAACAAACAAACAAACAAACAAAAAAAAAAAAAAAAAAGAAAGAGAGAGAGAGAGAGAGAGAGAGAACAATCACAATAATACAATGAACTTTCAGAAGGAGAGAACAGAACTGTGGTTACTAGAAGTGGAAAGGGGAAGGGGGAGGAGGAGAGGGGTTAATGAGAAATTAGTTAATGGACACAAAGAATGATTGCATATTGTAGTGATAAATAAGTTAATTATCCTGATTTGACCATCAAATATTGTAAAAAGTATTGATACTCAACTTTGCACCCCATGAATATGTATAATCAATTATGTTTCAATAAAAACAAATACTGGTGATTAGTGAGCATTTCCTATATTTCTCTATAGCCTCTAGTTCATCATGAGACATATCAAAGATGCAAAGTATGTACCTGTTGACTGAACATCTAACACCTCCACATCACTTAAAAGCCTTTATCGATACCTCATTTAACACTATATTTCTCCTAAGAGCTATGAAATTTGTGGTCTATTTGGAAACAACATAAATATCAGTAAGTGGATATTAGATGAAATAGACTATGGCATTCAAAATGATGTTAACGAAAAGCCTATTGTAACATGGGGAAACTATTATGTAATATATTTTCAGTGTAAAAAAGAAGAAAACACCCAGGAGTTAAAATTGTTTATATAATATGATCTGAACTGGCTTAAATTATACTGCTAAATTAAAAGTTATTGATTCTGGGTGGAGAAGTTATAATGATTAACTTCTGTGTATATATATATATAATGATAAATATATATATTTCTCTCTATATAATTCTCTCCATAGAACTATGGATATATATATAATTTTATATATAGGTATATATATAATTATAATTGATATATAATATAAATTATAATAATATATATAATAATTATATATATAATTTTGTAGCCAGTAGATAAACTTCATTTTAAAGCAATATGCAGGAAGCAAATAGTTTATATGGAATTCTAGTGATGTCTAAAATAATGGAATGAATAACAGTCTCTTATCAATACCTAATTGCATAGGAAAAGTCTGATTAATTTTATTGATCTCTAGGTAAGTCAGAAAGTTTTAAAACCCTTTAAAGGCTTTTATAATAGCATAACAGCTACAGCTTTTTAGGACACCTAAAATTAGGTCACATGGAAATGCATGATTCCCAAATATGATTTCTGACTATGCATGATTAAAGTCTTCATTTACACTCTGAACGACTGATTTCACTGACCAGTTTTTCAAAGAGTTTCTCACTCTTTGCAGAAGAAAGATTACAGCTCTAGTTGATAGAGGAATAAGCAAATCTGGGGACTTTTTTTAGGAAGTTGCTTGCATTTATGTAATTTTTAAGCCTCTGGATGGGAGTACTTACATAAAAGTGTTATGCCCATTTAGCAGATATGAGCTCTACTTATCTTTTCAAGGGAATTTAAATAACTTATATCAAAGCAGTATTTCTATCCTGTTGAATTTCCTCATACACATTTTTAAGAATTACTAAAGCACATCAGAAAGAGCTTCAGAATGAGAACCGAACTATTATACTACACTCTTCATGAAGCCCAAGGATAAAATATGCCTACAGAAAAACATGTACACACACACAGACACACACACAGAGTGACCACATTGCTTGAATTATTAGCAAGATGTGGACATCTTATTTGCCCTTGTTTCTAAGAATAATTAGCTACTTTAAGATTCTAAATGACTGAAGGAATCTTAACTCTTCAGGTACTGCAATTAATTTTTTTTTAATTTAAAGAATTATACAAATCAACAGAGTAACCATTACTCTTTCAGAAGGAGACAAGAAATCTAGGGTTATGGAGAAGGGGAGGGAAAAGGAGATAGGCAGAAATTGAATAATAATGTATATTCTAATAGTATTGATTTGATCAACACACACGTCAACATTGAACCCCCAAAATATGTATAATCAATTATGATTCAATTTTAAAAAGTGAAGAATTATGATTTTTAGTATTATCAACCTCTTAGTCTTCCTGCATAAAGAATATTGAATATAATTTATCCTTTCTGGATGATGCACTGTCAATATTACAGTTAGTGTACACTTTATGGTTTACCAACAGACTCAGTCTCTCAGGAACCTCTGAAGTATCTATAAACCCCTGGGTGAAATGGTCCCAACAGCTGCAGTTTTCATATTATTTGTGTCTGACTTTGACCATTCTTCTGCCACATCACTTACCTACATAGACTGTTAGCCTCACTTACTGCAGACAATTTATCTCATTCTAGGAGCCAGTACCTGTGTTAATCTGCTGTTGGCTTGGGAACACAAACTGAGAGTAATTCAGTTCTGAATGAAGAATGTGTACAGTAAACTTCATGGGGTTAAGTGTGTAGGCTTTAGAACATCACTGTAGTTTGTAGCCGGAAGCCAGCCGGAGATGGCAGGACGAGAAGCCGAGCGCAGGATTAGAAAAGAGACAAGAGACAAAAGATGGGGTCAGGAGGACAAACAGTTTTGAAGAACTGTTGCGCTTTATTCAACAGGCATTTCTCCTTATATACTTTTCTAAGTGCAAGTCTAAACAAAGGGTTACTAATTCTGTGTAAGCAGCTGGGTGCGTGGGTTTACAGGAATAGCACACACTTCCAAGTTCTCAGGAATGCTCCAAGGTCAAAAGTCTAGACTTCCTAAAAAACATCTCCAGCTATTTTCAAAGCAATTCTCTTTGAATCTCATGAAGCTTCGTCAGCTGGATGCAGCTGGACGAGAGCTGTGCCCCCTAGGGGACCCCTGCATTCAGGGCAGCTCCCTGTTTCCAACAAATGCTAACAGCACAATGCCTGTAGCAAATTGTCAGTCTGTGGTACTATACAACCAATCACTTTGAAGATCTGGTATACTGTAGTGTCCAGTCTCCAGTTGAAGTTGTTGTCCATGTGGTTTGGGGTACTTTTTTAAGGTGTGAAATATGGATCCAGGAATCTCTTACCTGTAATTTAGGAGCACAAGGATTAGTTAGTGATACTTGATAAGGCTTGTCCTACTAAAGTTCCAAATAATTTTTGGATGCAAAGTACTGCTTACAAACAAAGTCTTTCAGTTGGATGTGCTGTAATGTGTCATCATCACCTGGAAACTCTTTCAAAAAAGCATCTTTGATAAGCTGATTGTTACAGTTTACTTGGTGATTAGTTCCTCAAAGTATTGGTCCTTCAACAAGGAGAGAGTCATAAAGAGCCAAGAGATGAATTAGGTCTGTCTGTAGCTATTTCAAAAGGAGATAAGTAGTGTTTTCTTTATACACTAGCTCTCAGACTCATCAATATTAATGGTAAACTGTTTAGCCAAGGTAATTTTAAAATATTCACATATTTTCCCAACTGGGTATTTCTTATTTCATTGGTTTTTTAAACAAGGCCTGTAGATTGAGGATGATATGCAAAATGAAACTGCTGAAATATAGGTCAAATGTTGTAGACAAGTTGGAGCCTATCCAGTACAATAAGTATCTTGTTGACTGTGTAGCTCTTTAGGAACACCCCAACTAGGCATTATTTTTTCTAGTAATGCTTTCACAACTACCACAGCAGTTGCTTGACAACAAGAGAAGGCCTCTACCTAATTTGAATACATGCAGACCATAACCAAAACATATTTGTAACCTTGAGAGAGGTATGGCTGGATGAAATCCATTTGGCATAGATCAAAGGGTGCTCCTGGCAGGTCAAATTTCCCCCTTGAAGTTCTTATGGGTTTTCTCAGATTGAATTTTGGATGGGCTGTGCATGCATTATCTGCTTATTGTTCCTCAGAATGAAATTTTCTCTACTACCATTGTTTTGTATATTAATTAATTTATCAGTTGCCCAGTGAGCTAAATCAAGATGTTTTTGTAACAAAAAACTTTGTGAAGGTTTTTGGTAATATACACTTGGCACTTGGGCCCTTCCAGAGGTCCTTTTGTGTCTTCAAATAGCAGTCTTGTTCTTTCCATTTATTAATCGCACTGAAATATTCATGTTGATGTACACATATTTTTATACTTTCTATGGATTCCCCAGGGAGCATAGTGGATTCTGATAAGGTCATGGAGCACATATTTGTACTTGGCATATAACAAAGCTAGGAGTCATAGCTGCTTGCTTAGCCAAAGAATTTGGTAAGGCATTTCCTTCTGTCTCTTTAGTATCTTTAGTGAAGTGGGCTGGTACTTTAACAATAGCCACTTTCTTAGGTAATTGAGTGCCATTTAGAAATGTATTAAATAGAACACCATTTTTAATGTGGTGTTTGTATGAAGTTAAGAAACTTCTCTGTTTCCAAAGAATTCCAAAATCATAGGCAACATCAAAGGCATGTCTTCTGTCTGTGTTATATTCAAAGTATGTCCTCTAGCTAGAATGTAGGCCATACTTATTGCATATAATTCAGCTTGTTGAGCACTCAATATGTGAAGAAAGTGTGCCACTCTCAAGGTTGTGTGTTTCTGAGGCTGTATCATACCCAGTAAATCACCACCTTAATTCCAAAGTCTGGAGCTGTGAGGAAAATAGGATAATTTAGTCAGGCTCCCTCGGCTCAGGTCTGGTTGGTGGTGGAGCAGTACATTTCTTGTAAACAAGTTGTGTGTGGGTGGAGTTAGTGCAAATGTGCATCAACGTATCTTTTTAGTTTTCTTGCTATTGTGTGTTCTTCAGTTTGTGAAGCAGAGGCTGACTGGCAGAGCTTGCATCTAAAAATAGAGCATGTTTACTCCTCTGGAAGCTTCTCAGTTTTTCTTTGGACTTTGCCAATAGCAGTTGAGTTTCTGAGTTTCTCTGTGGACTGCTTAGCTCTTAGATGTGTGTGTGCTAAATAAAGACTATTCCTACTTCAACCAAGGCCACAAGGACCTTTTTTCTGGTTACCTCCCTTGTAGACCTGCAGGTAAAGGATTTGTGAATGGGCTCAAGGGGTCTGTGAGCTCCAGACCCAGCTCTAGCACTACAGGAGCTAACTGGATATCATTCAAAATCAGCATTTTTAAAAGCTAATTTCTTTAAATTAAGATTAGTACAAGCTATACAATCATGTCCTAAGGGGTCTTGTAACTCAGACGCTAAAAAGACAACAGAATTAAAACTAGTGGTATCAAAAAATTTTATATTAGCTGAGGAGAGAAGAATAAGCTCATATGTGTAGGGCAGCTTGTAGATCAATCTTGAGTATACAGTAAACTAGAAAAAAAGAGATCAAGAAAGCAAGCCCATTTACAACAGTAACCAAAATAAATAAATATATAAAATAAAATAAAATACCTAGGAATAAATCTAATCAAAGAGGTAAAAGATCTCTACAATGAGAACTATAAATCACTACTGAAAGAAATTAAAGAAGACACTAAAAGATGGAAAGATATTCTTTGTTCATGGATTGGAAGAATCAATGTAGTAAAAATGTCCATACTGCCCAATGCGATCCCCATAAAAATACCAATGACATTCTTTGCAGAAATATAAAAAGCAATTTTAGCAATCATATGGAAAACAAAAGATCCCAAATATCCAAAGCAATCCTGAGCAAAAAAGAAAAGCCAGAGGCATTACACTTCCTGACTTAAAACTATATTACAAATCTATAGTAATAAAAACAGCATGGTACTGGCATAAAAACAGACATGTGGACCAATGGAACAGAATAGAGAATGCAGAAATCAATCCAAATATTTACAGCCTACTGATATTTGAAAAGGAAACCAAGAACAGTCACTGGGGAAAAGACTACCTCTTCAATAAATGGTGCTGGGAAAACTGGACATCCATTTGTAGAAGAGTGAAACTTGATCTGTACCTCTCAACGTATACCAAAATCAATCAAAATGGATTAGAGACTAAAATTTAAGGCCTGAAACTTTAAAACTCCTAGGAGAAAATACCAGGGAAGTGCTCCATTATTTAGGAATGGGCAATGACTTTATGAATAACACCCGAAAAGCACAGGCAACAAAAGAAAAAATAAACAAATGGGATTATATGAAACTAAAAAGCTTCTGCACAGCAATGGAAACAATCAACCGTTTGAAAAGACATCCTACAGAATGGGAGAAAATATTTGTAAACTACACATCTGACAAGGGATTAATATCCAGAATATACAAAGAGCTCAGACTACTTTATGGCAATAAAAACAAATAATCCAATTAAAAAATGGGCTAAGGAGCTGAATAGACATTTCTCAAAGGAAGACATACAAATGGCCAACAAATATATCAAAAAATGTCCAACATCACTAATAATCAGGGAGATGCAAATCAAAACCACTTTGAGATATCACCTTACCCCTGTCAGACTGGCTATTATAAAGAAGACAGAGAATAACAAATGCTGGCGAGGATGTGGAGAAAGAGGAACCCTTCTGCATTGTTGGTGGGACTGTAAATTAGTACAGACATTATGGAGAACAGTATGGAGGTTCCTTAAACAACTACAGATAGAACTTCCATGTGATCCAGCAATCCCACTACTGGGGATATATCCAGAGGACTGGAAAACATCCAGTTAAAGGGATACCTGCATTCCCATGTTTATTGCAGCTCTATTAACAATAGCCAGGTGATGGAACCAACCTAAATGTCCATCGATGGATGACTGGATAAGGAAAATGTGGCATATAAACACAATGGAATACTACTCAGCCATAAAAAAAAAAAAAGAAATTCTCCATTGGCAGCAATGTGGATGAGCCTGGAGAAAATCATTCTAAGTGAAACCATCCAGGTACAGAAAGAGAAATACCATGTGTTCTCACTCATAACCGAGAACTGAATCCATAAATAAACAAATAAACAATAAAGAGAGACAGAGAGAAAGGAAGAAAGAAACAACAATCACAGTAATATGTTGAACTTTTAGAAAAGGGGAGGAAGGAAACAGGGAGGCTAATGAGGACGTGGTTGTTTTAGTCTGTTTTGTGTTGCTATAGCAGAAATACCTGAGACTGTGTAATTTATAAAGGAAAGAGGTTTATTTGGCTTACCATTCTGGGACAGCTGCATCTGGCATGGGCCTCAGGCTGCTTCTATTCATGGCAGAAAGTGGCAGTGCAGCCGGCGGGTACAAGCTGATTACATGGCAAGAAGAAGCAAGAGAGAGGAAGCGAGGAGAGAGGAAGCAAGAGAGAGAGAGAGAAGGTGCCAGGATCTTTTTAAGCAATGAGCTCTCATGGGAACTAATAGAGTGAGAACTCACTCATTAATCCCCCCTCCCCCAGGGAGAGCATTAATCCATTCATGAGGGATCAGCCCCCATGACTCAATCAGTTTCCAACACTGCCTCATTAGAGACCAAATTTCCACATGAGTTTTGGAGGGGACAACACATGGGGAGGTGATGGGAAGAGGGAGGGGCCAAACTCCATCATTGGTCAACAGACACAAAGAATGATTGCATACTGTGATAAATAAGCTAACTATACTGATTTAACCAGCACACATTGTACACAATTATTGAAAATCAACATTGTACTCCACATGTATGTCTAAGAAATTATCTTAAAATAAAAAAAAATGTGTAAATTTAAAAAGGAAGTCTCAACAGCATGTGGAACATAAAGGTGCAGGAGTTATCCAAAACTATTTCTAATACTGCCTTGACAGTAAAGTAAGCAGCTGAGATGGCCCACAGACAGAGAAGAAGTGCTTGAACACCTGGGTCAGGTATATGACTGAAATAGGCAAGAGGTCCTTAGCTATTGGCATGTTTCTGGGTTAGAATATCCTAAGCACATCCCTCTTTTTCATATGCATATGAATTAAATTCCAATCATAACTAGAATGTCCTAAAGTAGGGAGAGAGCAAAGTGATGCTTTTAATTTTATAAAAGTTCCCTCTATCTCATGTTCATTTTACTTGGTCTGATTTCCCTTTAGTGCATTATAAAGGGGTTTAGCTAAAACAGAAAACTCAGATGTCCATAGTCAGCAGCAGGCCCCCAACCCCAAGAAACCTCATAGCTGTTCCAGAGTCACAGATTTTGAGAACAGTTGGATTCCCTTTATTCTATCCAGGTCTAATTGTTTTCCCTAAGCAGAAAGGACATGTTCTATAAACTTAACTAAAGGTTGTTACTTGTAGTACTTCCTTACCCACTTTTGTCCAAGTAGAAAGATTTGTAATGTAAGGGTATCCTTATAGAAGCTGTCAGCAGAGGGAGAACACACTAAAAGATCATCTAGATTGTACCAAAGAAGACTCATGTTTAAAAGACATACATTTAAGATCTTTGGTAAGGATCTGATAAATGTATGCAGGACATTCTGTATAGCCCTGAGG
>NW_007737851.1:7862-20213 GCF_000696425.1 Galeopterus variegatus | reverse complement strand
CCCATGACCAACTAGTCCTTAAATTACCTGCCCTTTATGAAGGTCCAGAAGTACCTTCTGCTTTCTCTTACCATGGTACTGCAAAGCAACCATAACAGGGAAGTGAGTTTTGATATTTCAAATAATTCTGGTGGCTGAACTGCTCTCCTTTACAAGAAAGTAGATAGGCTTGCAGAATTAAATCTACTGCCCAGACATTACAACAGAATGTGAAGAAATTAAATGTTTATTCGCTAAAGGTAGCCTGAAAACTATATACAATCAGGATACAGAGTGAGAAAGAGCAGAGAACTCACACTAAAAAGTTTTTAAAGTAAAAATAATTTTAATATAATTTTGAACAAAAAGGAGATACCCTGTGATTTAAGGTGTTCTCTTTGTTTCCGATTTGTATAACTAGAGTCACGTCAGGCTGAGTGAACTTAAGAGATGACTTACTTCTATTTTCACAATGATTATGGAGTTTTCCATGGAAAAACCCAGACCATGGTGGATGAAAAGGAGCACAGAGATGTGCAAGCCAGCACCCTGAAGAGAAGTAGCCTGACTGTCCACACAGGCCCTAGAGCTCACTGTGGATACACTGAGCCTTTTGTCAGTTGCCAGTAATAATTTTAACTGTGTTTTAGCTCTTTCTATTTGTGATTTTGTGGAGTTTGCTTCCTTCTTGGAGAGCCAGGAGGTTTCTTGCAAGAATAGACATCAACTGCTCTTGCTCTGAATAGTAAGGGGATTTTTTCCCCCAAAATGTTTTGTTTGTTACAATGTATATAATGTTTCTCAGCACAGGAGTGGAAATGTCCAGCTCAACAGACAATTCTGTGTTCCTATCTTCCTTCAATAGAAGACAAAACTTGCTGATAGCGTTTTTTTTTTTTTTCCAGAGCTAGTGCTGAACTACTCAAAGTCCCACTGTAGAGAAAGCCTTTCTTTGACTGCCTAAAAAATTCTGCCTAAAAAAGCAAGACAACTGTGGACACATGAAGTATCCTAGCACCCTCCACCATCTCTCACAAATATCCAGAAACAGTGAGACTTGGTGTCTCATCATCAGTGAATTCTGCAGTGAAACTCTTCAGCATCACTTGGGTTTGCCAAAGTTTAGATCACCAGCAGGATGAAGTCCATCCATAGTGGCCCAATCTCATGCAGAGGCCCCTGCAGGCACTATAGCAAGTTGGAAAACATCACACCGCAGAGATCACTGAGCTGAGTTCCACCAGGGACCAATTTTGTGCCAGGAAACCAGAGCTGACCATAAAACAATTATTGAAGTGGAGGGGAAAAAAAACCCAGTAAATAATAAGCATATCAAGAGTTAACAACGTATGGATTAACCTTGAGGATATTATGCTAAGTGAAATAATCCAGTCTAAAAAGAGAAAAAAAAAATGATTCCACTTATATGATGTACTTAGAGTAGTCAAAATTATAGAGATAGAAAATAGAATGATGATTGCTGGGGGCTGGTGGGACAGAAAAATGAGGAATTATTGTTTAATAGGTATAGAGGTTTGGTTTTACAAGACAAAAAAATTATGGAGGTTGATGTTGGTGATGGTCAAACAACATTATAGATGCATTTACTACCACTGTACTGTACACTTAAAAATGTTTGGGATGGTAAATCTTATGTTATATGTATTTTAGCACAATAAAAATATTCTGAAAAAAAGAGTTAATATAAAATTGGTTAGGAAGCTCTGCTTTCCAGCCAGATATCCTTGGTTCAACTCCTGCCTCTGCCACTTACAAGCTATGTGACCTTGAACAAGATATATAACAAATTTAACCACAGTTGTTTGGAGGCAAAATGGCTAATAACATAGTGTGGTATATTGAATAATGACCTTATCTCCCACCAAAAATATTTATATCCCAATCCTTGGAACCAGTGAACTTTTAAATATGTTACTTTATATGGTAAGTGGAACATTGCAAATGTGAGTAAGCTAAGGATCATGACATGGACATGTTATAGCAGATTATCCAGGTTGGCTCAATGTAATCACAATGATCCTTACAACAGGAAAATAAGAGTTTAAGTGTCAGTACTTAAACATGTGGTACCAAAGTAAGAAATTGAAATGAAGTCATGTGACAAGTAGCATCGGCAGCCTCTAGAAACAGAAAAAGTCAGAGTAATGTATCGTCTTCTAGGGGCTCCAGGAGGAACCAGTCCTTCTGACACCTTAGCCTGGTGAAACTGATATTGTACCTCTGAACTCCAGAACTGTAAGATAATGATCTTTTTTTTAAGCTAAACTTATTTAATTAACATAATACACACAAAATACTAGCAACAGTGTGAGGAGAATCAGAAGATGATTGAAGCGGCAGGTGCTATTGGAGGGGAGATTACAAATTTCAGTAAGACACTCAGGATAAGCCTGAATGAGAAGCTGACAGTAAGTGTACGAGAGTGCCTGCCTGCCCACAAGTTTACCAACTCTTACGCTAATACATTTTAATTTTCCAGTCAAGTAGGTTTAAAAAGTATGTAATATAGTTTTAATCTGCACTTTTCACTTTTAACCTATTTTCATGTTTAATAACCGTTTTCATTTTCTCTTCTCTGTTGTTCATTAGAAACATTTGCCATGATTCTACTAACCTGGGGGTTTTCCTGGCATATTGCTTTGTAGAAAAACAGCAAGTTGAAGAAAATACATGTAGTATGAGCCTAATTTTATAAGAAACTACATTTAATCCCATACATATGTGTGTGTATATATATATATATATATATGAGGGGACTTCAAAAGATTTGTGGCAAAATAGAATCAAAAGATAACACAAATCTTTCCATGAAGTTTTTTAAGTGCCCTCATATATTATGTATCTGTGTTTACATGTGCACTTACAAACAGATGCACATGTGCACCTATACACTAACACATTAGACTTAAAACGCATGACATGGTGTCTTCCTCCGGGAGATGAGCTTGGAAAGGCTGGTGAGTGATGCCACTTCTCATCTCATACACTCCAGGACAGAATGGAGGAAAAGAGATGACAAGAATTTGATGTGTGTAAGATCTTCTGTCATCTGTGCTTTAAAGAGATGTCATGAGGCTAATGATTTGAGGGCTATAGCATCAGATTAATATCACATTTGTGGAGGAAAGTAGAATAATGAAATCCAGTGAGGCTTTTCAGGGAGTTTGCTTTTGTTTGAAAAGGGAACAGTTACACTCAAAACCTTGATTATCAATATAAACCATATTTTACTCTAACTTGGGAACAAGAAGTGAAAAGAATATTCCAAATCTTTACTCTGTGTTCACACTAAATCAAAGCAGGGCATGAGTTCTAATACTTCATACTTACATTGAGTGTTAGTAACATTGCTCCTTATGGCTGATCCTCTCAATATTTCCCTACAGGTGGGAGCTGCTACAGGACACAGTTTCTGTTTCTTTGAAATCCAAGCCTCCAGGACCTCCAGGTGACATTCAGCATACAGAGGTTTCTACATCCGTCCACTTTATACCTCTCTGTGCTGATCATTATGAGGAACAGCATGGCCTCTTGAGACTCTACTGTTTTTTCACTTCTTAACTGCATTATGCATAAAAGAAGAAGAGTCTGAGAACTAACCTAGCAATTAATAATGCTTTTTATTTAGAACATGGAGAGGAAAAATGGCTCTAAACTGTCATACAAATTATTTTTCTGTGATATATGATAGCATATTAATATCCTCAGCTTTAGATGATTATTAGCATATGTGGTGGTCAACACTAGTGTTACAGAGTATTGGAAATAGGAGATATATTTGTGCAGTGAAACACAGAACACTCTTGGTGGAGTCTGGATGTTCACTAGATCTTGAGGGAATGGAGAGAGGCCAGAGGAGAGGTCAGAGAAGGCATCCCTTATAGTAAGAAGGAGGTGGACAATGCCCCAAGGGGAGCTGCAGACAGCAGCACAGCAGCGGCAGAAGGTCTGCCCTTCTTCACACAGGAATGAAACAGAGCTGGTACGAGTGCGGCACATACATTAATCCGTTGAAAACAGAAGTGGTATCGAGGTCCTTTGGGTCAGCCAGAGATTTCAGGGTAAAGTTCTGTAAAATGGTGGTCAGGAATAAAAACAGCTCCATGCGGGCCAGGCCTTCTCCCACACAAATTCGTTTTCCTGAAAATAACAAACACAGAGGGTAGTAACTCCATGTGTGTTACTGTGACTCTGACAAACACTGTGTTTGTGACAATCACAAAGAGAATACACGGTAACCGTTTGATGAATGATTGGATGAATAATGGGTGGATGGATGGATAAAAAGATGGATAGAAGGCAGGATGGCTAGAAGCATGGCTTGATAGGCAGATGAATGAAGAACAGACACACATGCCACCCACCTAACATCTGATCTTGACAGGCATCCTTCATTCAACAAATGTTTCTTCAGTATCATCTCAATGCCAAGCATTTCATTAAGTATTTACACATTATAACTCCTCCTCTGACACTTTGTTTCCACCTCTGTTTTTTTTTTAGAATAACACACACATTCTTGTGTTTTCTGTTCCTAGTCTGATTTCATGATCTTTCTCTCCATTTCTCACATCCTGTGTGCTCAGCTCCAGCCACACACAATCTTCCTTAATCTCAAACACACTGTGCAGTTTCAAGTTTTAACTCATGTTAATGCTTTTGGCCAAGATGTGCTTTTTTCATACCACATTCAGGACCTGGGTCAAATTTCACTTCCTATCCACACACTTTATTATTTGCTCAAACAGTAAAATCTTTCCTTCTCTGGTTTCTTCAATATCATATGCAAGCTTCCATTGAGGCACAGATCACTTTGAATCATTTTCCTTGACTTATTTCTTTTTTTCCACAGTGCTAAAATGTAAATCTTGAAGAGAGGTCGCTGTCCCTGCTGTCTTGGTGTTTACAGTGCCAGATATGAAGCTGACATCAGAAGTCACAGAATAAGTAAAGGACATTCCAGGGCCAGAGTCCCAGCACACACACATTGCAGGTGTGGAGATCCAACATCCAAGACATATGGCCGTAATTGAAGGAAGAGCAGAGTGCTCTGAAATTATTGCGGAGTATCCTGCCACATTCCCCCTGTTTCCCTGAGCTTGTTGTTATTTGGCAGAAATTCTGACAATGTTGATCTATGGTAAATGTTCTGCTTTTGTGGTTTATTACCTCCATACGATGCCTCTTCTTTCCGTTCCCTCTGCCCCTATTAAGGCAGTTCAAATGCCATTTCTATTAGAACAATGCTCACTCAATTTTATGCCTCTCTTTGGGGTATAACAGTCCAAGAAACAGGCAGCTTCTCCCCAACCCCCTACCCCACCAGCCACCCTTGCTTTCCTCTCTCACAGAACTCGCCCTACTGGATGACAATGATCTGTTTACTCATCTACTTCTAAGCAACTGACAGCTTTTTTCCAACCTCCTATCACACCAGCGACTATTGCTTTCCTCTCTCACAGCACTAGTCCTACTGGATGACAATGATCTGTTTACTCATCTACTTCTCTAACTAGGTGTGAGGCCCTTTGGTGCGCTTTGTGTGCTTGTGGATTGTTGTACAGCCTGAAGTGGGTTTTGGGGGGACACCACACAGAAGATACTCAAAGCTGGGGAGTTAGGAAACTTTCCATGGCAGGTGAGGAAAGTCTAAATGAGTTTCACCTTCTAAGAGGAGATCTTGGGTACCTTAGTGTTACGTCTAGTTGCAGAACGTGATCAATATATACTCTAGCTTTCTCAATTTGGAAGAACCAGGTCAACTCACCAAGCACCACTAATCTGACCTAATAATTAGGATGTATCATGAGTAGGAAAAGTGCCTGAGCATCAGGAGTGGTGCTCCTGATCATGGACCATGAGCTATTCTACCAGCCCCAGAGGAGGCATCATGTGAGTTCCAACTGAGCCCAAAAAGTGACCTTATCCACTGAAGTACCAATGGGAATAAATTTCTATTACCTGCTGAGAAGGGCATGAAGTAGTCACTTTTCTTAAAGTTGCCACTCTCATCCAGAAAGTGGCCAGGGTCAAACATCTCTGGGTTTGGGAATTCTTTGTCATCATGTAGCACCGAGGTCAGTGATGTTAACACAGTTGTGCCCTAGAATGAACAGACACAGGTAAACTGAGTTATAAAAAGTTGTGGATCTGAAAGAAACAATGGAAATCACTTGGTTCATCTTCTTTGATCTACAGAGGAGAAAACCCTTGTCCAAAGAAGAGCAGTGACATTTCCAACCAGCCAGACCACAAAATAAACAGGGATGAGTTTAAGGCCAGTGGAAGTGATCTTTCTCCTGTGGCCTCTAACCAGGAACCATCTCATTACTTGAGGAATGTACGATAAACAAAAACAACATTAATGACATGTGCCCTCACCTCACCAATGTGATTCAGTGGGACATATGTAGGACCTTTGGTGTTTTCCTGCCAAAATCATAACCAGAGTCAAACGTCTGGAAAACATTCACATAAAACCAGCCTGAGGAACATTTTTATTTATATTTATTTTTATTTATTATACATATTCATGGGGCAAGAGCTGACTGTCAGCACCTCTGCCCAAGATGTGATGAGCAAATAGATGCTATGAGCATGCCCACCACCTCAAGTTGCAATAATTACCTGGGTCCCCCATCCAACCTCTCCCCAATGTCCCTCTCTCTATTCCTCCCCTGCCCTAGCTACCCTACGTCTGTTCTCTCCCTCTGCAAGCTCTTCACTATTCCTCCCCTGCCCTAGCTACCCTACGTCTGTTCTCTCCCTCTGCAAGTTCTTCATACCAATGTGGGCTTTCTTTCCTTCCTTCTTCCTGTGTTAACTCCCATGTTTGAGTGAGGACATGAGGGATTTTTCCCTCTATGCAGGGCTTATTTACACTTAAAATAATTTTCTCTAAGCTCATCCATGTTGCTACAAAGGTGGGAATTTTGTTCTTTTTTATGGTTGAGTAGTATTCCATTGTGTATATATACCACGTTTTCTTTATCCAGTCATCCATCGATGGACATTTAGGTTGGTTCCATATCTTCTCTATTGTAAATAGAGTTGTGATGAACACAGGAGTGCATGTATCCCTTAGACACGATGATTTCCATTCCTTTGGTATCAATGGATTTATAGCAGATCTATCTGCAGTTGCTTGAGAAATGTCCACACTATTTTCCATAGTGGCTGTACTAACTTACAGTCCCACCAACAGTGTAGAACAGTTCCCCTTTCTCCGCATCCTCAACAGCATTTGTTATTCTCAGTGTTTCTGAGTATAGCTAGTCTAACCTGGATGAGAGGTTATCTCAATGTGGTTTAATTTGTATTTCCCTAATGATTAGTAATGTTGAGGATTCTTTCAAGCACCTGTTGGCTATTTGTATGCCTTCCTTCAAAAATGTCTATTCAACTCCTTTGCTCATTTTAAAAATTGCATTATTTGGGGTTTTTACTATGTAGTTTTTTGAATTCCTTGTTTATTCTGGATATTAATCCCTTGTCAGATGTATAGTTTGCAAATATTTTCTCCCATTTGTAAGTGGCATTTTCACACTGTTGATTATATCCTTTGCTGTACAGAAGCTTTTTGGTTTGATATAATCCTATTTACTTATCACTACTTTTGTTGTTTGTGCTTTGGGGGTCTTTTTTCCCCAAAGATAATTTATAATACATATTTGAGTGGTACAAAGTTGACTTTCAGTAGTTGTGTACAATGTGCAATGGTCAAATCAGGATAGTTAGCTTATTTATCATTATGATACATAATCATTTTTTGTTTCTATGAACCAGTTTCTCATTAACCCCTTCTCTTTTCCATTCCCCTCCCTTTTCCACCTCTAATAACCACAGTTAGGTTTTCTCTTTTCAAAAGTTCAATGCATTATTTTGATTATTGTATCCCTCCTTCTCTCACTCTCTTTCTCTCTCTCTCTCTATTGTTTATTTGTTTATTTATGGATTCAGCTCCTAATTATGAGTGAGAATACATGATATTTCTCTTTCTGAACCTGGGTTGTTTCACTTAGTGTAATTTTTTCCTGGATGATCCATGTTGCAAGATTGGCACAGACTCCAGCCCCAGATGGACCTGCCCACAGCCCCAGCAGGCACTGAGGGGAAAAAAGTCCTATGTGCCTTAGGAGACCCAGAATTAAGCCTCAGAGAGACTAACCCACAGCTGGAACAGGAGCCAAAGTTGTGTACCACAGCCACTGCCACATCTACTGTCACCACAAAGATGACTCACAACCACAGTAGCAGCCAGGGTCACTCTATATGCAACCCACCACACACTCAACTACATTGATAAAAGAGGAGCCACAAGAAGAGCATGCAAATAGAGGAGGAAATCTTTATCCTCATAGCCAGCCACAGTAATAAAAGAAGCAACTGCTCTACCAGATGACCACACATAAAGAAAAAATACTAGAACTACAAACAAACAAGAAGATATGACACCACCAAAGGAGTATAGTAATGCTCAAACACCAAAACCCATAGAACAGGAAACCCTTGAAATGTCTGAAAAGGAATTCTGAGTAATGATCTTCAGAAAACTCACAGAGATAAGAGAAGACTCAATTATAGAACACAAAGAAACAAGAAAAAATATCCAGAATATGACAGAACAAATTTACAAAGAGATTAATACCTTAAAAAAGAATGCAGCAGAACTCTGAGAAATGAAAGATTCACTCAGTGGAACAAAAACCACAACAGAGAGCTTGGGTGGCAGGCTCGAGCAAGCAGTAGAAAGAATTTCGGATCACAAAGACAGTCTTTCAAAATAACCCATGTTGCAAAATTTCATTCTTTTTTATGGCTGAATAATATTCCATTGTGTATATATACCACAATTTCCTTATCTGCCACCCACTGATGAACATATAGGTTGGTTCTATAGCTTGGCTTATGAAAATAGTGCTGCAATAAACATGGGAGTGCAGGTATCCTTTTGACATGATCATTTCCATTCCTCTGGACCAAGTAGTGGGATTGCTGAATGATATTTTAGTTCAATCTGCAATTGTTTGAGGAAACTCTACACTGTTTTCCATAATGGCTGTACTAATTTATAGTCAAACTAAAAGTGTGGAAGGGTTCCCCTTTCTCTGCATCCTCACCAACATTTGTTATTCTCAGTCTTTTTGATAATACTCAGTCTACCTGGAGTGAGGTGATATCTCAAAGTGGTTTTGATTTGCATTTCCCTGATTAATATTCAAAAAGTCTTTACCTACTCCTATTTCCAGAAGTGTTTCCCCTGTGTTCTCCTTTAGTACTTTTATAGTTTCAGCTGTTATATTTAAGTCTTTAATCCATTTTGAGTTGATTTTGGTTCATGGCAGCAGGTGCAGGTCTAGTTTCATTCTTCTACATATGAATTTTCCATTTTCCCAGCACCTTTTATTGAAGAGGCAATCTTCTCCCCAGTGTATGTTCTTGCTGCCTTTGTCAAAGATAGGTTGTCTGTAAGTATGGGGGGTATTCTGTTCCATTAGTCCAAGACTCTATTTTTATGCTGGTACTGTACTGTTTTGTTTACTACTGCTTTGTAGTATGATTTGAAGTTAGGTAGTTTTATGCCTCCAGCTTCTCTTAATTTTTTTTTTTTTTTTTTTTTTTTTTTTTTTTTTTTTTGTTCAGGATTGCTTCAGCTATTTGAGATCGTCTGTTTTTCCATATGGATGATTTTTCTCTTTCTGTGAAGAATGTCATTGATACTTTGGGGGGATTGCATTGAATCTGTAGATTGTTTGGGGTAGTATGCACATTTTAAAATGTTGATTCTTCCAATCTAAGAACATGGAATGTCTTTCCACCTTTCTGTGTTTTCCTTAATTTCTTTCAGTAGTGATTTGTAGTTCTCATTATAGAGATCTGTCACCTTCTTGGTTAAATTGATTTACAGATATTTAATTTTTTGGGTTACTATGGTAAATACTCTTGCTTTCCCGATTTCGTTTTCTGCTATTTTTTTATTGGACAATAAAAGATGCTACTAATTTTTAAATGCTGATTTTGTATCCTGCAACATTACTGAAATAAACAGCTCTAAGAGTTTTTTTTTGGTAGAGTGTTTAGGTTTTACTGTATATAGGATGTTGTCATCTGCAAACAGGGAGAGTTTGAGTTTGTCTTTTCCAGTGTGGATGCCCTTTATTTATTTCTATTGCCCAATCACTCTTTTTAGCACTTCTAAAACTATGTTAAATAGGAATGGTGATTGTGAACATCTTTGTGTTTTTCCTGTTCTTAAGGGAAAAGCTTGGAGCTTTTCCCCTGTTTGGATGATATTGGTAGTGGATTTGTTGTATATGGATTTTATTGCATTGAGATACTTTCCTTCTGTACCTAATTTTCTGAGAGTCTTTATCATGAAGGGATGTTGAACTTTGTTGAATGCATTTTCTGCATCTCATTGAGATAATCATATGGTTTTTGTCCTGGATTTTGTCGATGTGGTGTATCACATTTATTGACTTGCATTTGTTGAATGATTTCTGTTTCCCTGTGATGAATCCCATTTGGTCATGGTGTATAATTGTTTTGATGCTTTGCTGTATCTGAATGCTAGTATTTTGTTGAAGATTTTGGGGTCTATGTTCTTCAAAGATATTGGCCTATAAAGTTTTATGGTTTTGGGGGCTTTGTGTGTGTGTGTATGTGTGGTATATTTCCCTGGTTTTGGTATCAAGATGATGCTGGCCTCAGAATGAGATTGGGAGAATTGCCTTTGTTTCAAATTTTTAGAATAGATTGAGGAAAGTGGATGTTAATTCTTCTTTAAAGGTCTGGTAGAATTTAACAGTAAAGCCATCAGGTCCTGTGCTTTGCTTTGTTGCATGACTGCTGATGACTGCTTCAGTGTTTTTGCTTTTTATTGGTCTTTTCAGGTTTTCTGTTTCTTCTTGTTTGTATGTATCCAGTAATTTTTCTGTTTCTTACAGGTTCTTAAATTTGTTGATGTGTGGTTGTTTGTAATAGTCTCCTCGTATTTCTGTGGTATGGGTTTTAGTGTCTCCTTTTTCATTTATTTTTTTTATTGTTTGAGCATTCCTCCTCCTGTTCCTCCTCCTCCTCCTCCTTCTTGTTAACCTAGATAATGGTTTCTCTATTTTTTTTATATCATCAAAAAGACAATTTTTTGATTCATTAATCTTTTGTATTGCTTTTTAGGTCTTTATTTCATTTAGTTTTACTCTGATCTTTATTTTTTTTCCATCTACTAACTTTGGGATTGGATTGATCTTGCTTTTCTAGTTCTTTGAGTTGTAGCGTTAGGTTTTTTATTTGAAATCTTTCTTTTTTTTTTTTTTGATGTGAGTATTAATTGCAATAACATCCTTCATATTATCACTTTTGCAATATCCCACAGGTTTTGATATCATGTGTCTTTACTTTCCCTGGTTTCAATCAATTTTTTGATTTCCCACTTAAAATCTTTTTGGACCCATTAGTTGCTCAGGAGCCTGTTGTTTAATTTCCAAGTCTTCATATTGTGTCCTGAGTTTCACATGTTATTAATTTTTAGTTATAATCCATTATGATCTGAAAAGATGCTTGGGATAATTCTGATTTATTTATTTCTGTTGAGACTTGATTTGTAACCTAACTGTGGCCAGTCCTGGAAAATGTTCCATGTGCTGATGAGAACAATGTATATTCTGTAGTTGCTAGATGAAGTGTTCTATAGATATCTGCCAGGTCCATTTGTTCTAAAAGTGTAGTTTAAATCCATTGTGTTTCTGTTGAATTGTTTTCGGGATGATCTGTCCAGTGGAGAGGGGTGTTCAGTAACCCCACTATTATTGCATGGGTTTTTATCTCTTTCGTTACCTCTGATACTGTTTGCTTTGTGTATATGGATGCTCTGGTGTTGGGTGTATATGTATTTATGATAGTTATGTCTTCGTTCTGGATAGATCCCTTTATCATTATATAATGGCCTTCTTTTTCTCTTTTTCTTGTTTTTGGTTTAAAGTCTATTTTATTTGATATAAGAATATTTATTTCTGCTCAGTTTTCAGCTTCATTTGTGTGGTATATCTTTTTCCATCCCTTCACTATTAGTCTGTGTGCATCTTTACAGGTGACGTTGGTCTCTTTTAGATAGCATGTAGTTTAATACAATCCACCAGTCCAAATCTTTTCAGTAGAGAGTTTAATCCATTCACATTTAGGGTTGTTATTGAGAGATATTGCTTTATCCTGCCATTTTACTGCTTTTTGTTTACATGATTTAAAAATCTTGTTCTCCTTACTTGCCATTTTACCATTTGTCTTTGACTTTTTTTTTGAGATGATGAGATTACTTTTATTCTCTTTCTTATCCATATTTGTGTTTTCCCAGTG
>NW_007737851.1:2690-6550 GCF_000696425.1 Galeopterus variegatus | reverse complement strand
GAATTTCTTGTGGAGCCAGCTGTGTGTTGATGAATCCTGCAATTTTTGTTGGTCTGGAAAATACACTATTTCTCCCTCATTTCTGAAGGATAGCCTTACTGGGCATAGTATTCTTGGCTGGCATTTTTTTTCTTTCACTTTTTGAATATGCCATCCCATTTTCTTCTCATCTGTAGAGCTTCAGTTGAGAAGTCTGTTGTTAGTTTGATGGGAGATCCCTTATATATGACTTGATGCTTTCCTCTTGCTGCTTTTAGCATTCTCTCTTTGCCTTTGAGATTTGTCTGATTGACAAGAAAGTGTCTCAGAGAGGATCTTTTTGTATTGAGTCTGTTTTGTGATATTTGAGCTGCATAGATCTGCAGGTCTGTTTCTCTCCTCATATCTGTGAAGTTTTCTATTATTATTTCATTGAGTAGATTTTCAATGCCTTTACTTTTCTCCTCCCGTTCTGAAACACCCATGATTCAGATGTTTGTGTGCTTTAGATTGTCTGCTAGCTCTCTATTTTCTTCATTTNAGTCTTTTCCTCTCTCATTGAGTTTCAAGATAGTTCCTCAGAATTCCTTTTCAGTTATTTCTAGAGTTTCCTGTTCTGTTGGCTCTGATGGTCGAGAATTACTATATTTCTTCAGTGGTGTCATATTTTCTTGCTGCTTCAGTTACTCTGTAATGTACTTTGAGCAGAAAGACTTCCTTCTCTTTTTCCAGGTTCCTCTGTTGACCACTCTCCTTGTGTCACTGCAGTTGTATATGGGACAGGCAACCTGCAAGGAGGTCATGGCTGCTATTGTAGTGATTAGCCATCCCTGCAGTGGTAGAAGCTGTGGTGGTGATTGTTGTGGATTGACTACATCTTCAGAACTGGTGCTGGGCCCTTTGATTGTGCTGTGCAAGTGGCACTGTGCCCTGCCTTGTTTGCAGGTGGTAGATGGGCTTCCCAAAGGCTTTTTCCTTGAGTTTGCATCCCCGATTGAGGTGGGCAGGCAGGTGCTGGGACCAGCTTTGTGGGACAGGGTGGGTGGAATTCCCAGAGTCTTTTTACTACCTGAGCACCCCTGGTTGGGATGGGAGGGTGGCACTCTGGGTCCTGCCTTGTGGGCAGGTAGTGGGTGGGTTTTCTGAGAAATATTTTAAATGACAAATGGCCTGGACTCTTCATAAAGATCAAGGTTCTGAAAGGAAACAAAGGGAAGGGAACTCTTCTTGAAGACTGCAGACTAACGGGACAATATAACCAAATTATATGCTTGTTCCTTGAGTGGATAATGAGTTGCAAAAGAAAAACAAAGCTATAAAGAATTTTCTGGAAAAATTGGGATAATTTAACGATTAGCTGGATATTGGATAATTTTACTGTGTTAATGATACTTCCTGAGTGTTCATACTATTATTACCATGTAGGACAAAATACTTGTTCTCGGGACATACATATTGAAGTACTGAGGGCTAGTTAGATAGGTATAAAAGTAGATATATACACACATATGTATGTATATAAGTTTTACTTTTGTTTAGATTTAAAATATAAAGGTGGGAGAAAATCCTATCCTCTAAGTTTATCATGTAAAAGGTCTATCATTTTGTTTTAAAATTAATCCCTTTAATATTTTTAAACAATCAATACATGAAAATGTTTCTTTAAAATAGAAAAGTATATATATATATATAAAATGTCACTCAAACAATTGTTATTTCATAAGGAAGAAAATGAAGCATGACCATTACTCCATACAACAAATAAATATCAACTTGCGATATATCATTGATCTAAATATGAGAGCTAAAACAATGAAATTTGTAGAAACATAAAAGTAAGTATCTGGAACCTTGTGCTGTCAAATTTTCTTCAGATAGGACACAAATGGACAAATACAACTCCCATCACTGCACAAAATTCTACTGGACAGGAATGTCTTCTACCAGATAATCACAAACAACATGCACAAATCCATCCTGCCACCTGCTTTTGTATAGGCCATAATGTCAGAATGTTTAAATTGAAAAAAATGCCCAACAGGAATAATATTGCTGACCTGTGAAAATTATGTGAAAATTAAATTTCAGGCTCCATGGAAATTGGAAGATAGCATTATCATTTATTTACACATTTTCTATGGCTATTTCCATGTTATAAAATATCTAAAATATACTATCTGGCCCATTAGATAAAAAACTTGTCAACTCCTGTCTGAGACCATTATCTCCACCTAGATCAGTGGCTCATGCCCATGGTAGAAGAAATCATTTATCTGATTTCTAAGAGGGTAGATTCAGCCATGCAGTGTTGTATTGCATGTTTGTATACTGGGCTGTCCCATACAGAAGGGAGGGAAAGGGTCATTTCCTAGAGGCTATGGTATTCTAGGCTCAAAAGCCACCAGACAGTGCAGGAGCCACCATGTAAAGGGGTGAGTGGGTGACTTCAGCAGGTGCAATGCTCCCCTCAAGTAGCCCACAAAGCTGATCCAGCAGATGTGAGAGAGTGGCAATCCCTGCCTGATTCCTCAGTCTGTTTCCCATCTAGTTACTAATAGGGAGAAAGACAACTTTCATGAATATTACCTCAGACTCCAATATTAAGTGACAAAAGTCTTCTAGTTGTGTCCGTTGGTGAAAACAGAGTGCAATGAAGTCTTAACCCTTGTACCAAATCTGTGATTATCAAGGCAAGTCCCATTACCTCTAGGTAGAATCATGAATTCTGTCTTATCCACAGGATGACATTAGTAGCTGCGACCTTACCAGTTTCCCTACTTTTTTCCCCATGAAAACATAATGCTTAGTTATATTATTTTTAATTTTAAGAATAATATGCCTTAGCTTCAAGTGGTATAGAGAAGCTTATAGATAGAAAATAGAACGTCTGGATAAAGAAAGAAACCATACATTAGAAGGCATTCTAAAGCTTCTAAAACAAAAATTCATTTCAAGATTCCAGAGATGGGAGAACCTCAGAGAGGTAAGCTAACAGCTGCAGTTAATTTCTATTTTTTATTTATTTTATTTTTTGCGCCTGGCTGGTTCAGGAATCTGAGCCCATGTCTTTGGTGTTATAACACCATGCTCTAACCAACTGAGCTAACTGGCCAGCCCCTGCAGTTAATTTTTGACTGTATTCACCTCATGTCCAATTCAGAATCAGGGTAGGAAGTGTTACACAATTATGACTGCCTGTGGGAGAAAAATTAAGTCTTTCTGGAAGAAGAGACATCATCAGAAACTCTGAATTTTCTCATATATAATACCTGTATTTCTCCAAAAGTTACTATGCATTTCAAAGATACAAGTAAGTGTCCACAAGCAGAAGACTGTGGGGAGGAGAAGGCAATAAAAAGAGACCATGTTAGAGAACATTTCTCTCTTAATATTATGATGTCAGTACTATCTTGGTACCAGAAACCTGACAAGAAAATCTTGAAGAAAAATCAAATACCAAAATCTCTTATGAATATAAATACAGAAGTCTTCAACAATATGATGCAAATCAAATAGAGCTGTATATGTCTACTTATGTATATTTATTAAGGAAAGTGAGGTCGATATATACACTCATACCAACAGAACTAAGGAATTGATTTAATAAAATTAGACACACTTGCAGAACAAAAATTCATATTAGAATAAGACAAGAGAACAAAGTTTCCTAATCTGGTAAGGCATATCTCTCAAAATGCACTTAAAATATAATATTCCATAGTCAGATGTTAAACCTCCACCCCTTCCTGCTTCTGTTTCAGAAATGAAACATGGATGCACACTATGACAAACTTCATTCAACATCACCCTGGAAATTTTTGCCAGTGCAATAATGCAGAAAGGAAAACTTAAGGACAATAGAATCGGAAGATAAGAAACAA